>NC_084831.1:115455061-115720061 GCF_033115175.1 Lepus europaeus | reverse complement strand
AGATCAGGACCTGTAATGAACTTTGTTCGGCTAACTCGGTTACCTCTCTCATCTTGCCTCTCCCACCAGGCCCCACAGAGAGCACCAGGGGGAGGGAGGGAGTGTGGAGCCCGAGGACGCGGTGGATGAACGGTATCTGACTCCTTCCGGCCAGCGCAACTGTGCTCAGCCTTCCAGCAGTGACATCGTCCTGTCTGAAGCACAAGAAGCCACCTCTGCTGTGGACCCAGGCTGTGACTGCTCCCCTTGTAAATAAAGTACGGCTCAAAACCTTCCAGTAGCTTCTTCCTTCTGCACGCTCACCGCTTCTGTCTGAACTGAGCTGTAGCATCTGTGTAGACAGGCCTAGAAGCTTCTCCTTGAAAAGGCATATAGGCTGAAAAGAGTGCTGGGCTCAGGTGTCAAGTGCAGTCCTGGGTGGGTCAGATGATTTTCAGTGTTCCTGGTTGACATCTCGCCTGAGCCACCCTGCCACCACTGGATAGAGCATCTGATGCATGCGCAGTGGCCCATAGAGAAGAGTGATGGGAGCACGGGAAAGTTTCAGCCAACTCCACAGTCCATATACACAACCTGCCTTTCATGGGACAGCTCTTTTCCTGAGATGGTCTTTTTTTTTTTTTCTCAAGAGTTATCTATTAACTTGAAAGGCAGAGTTACATTCTGGCAGAGAGGGGCAGAGAGAGAGAGAGAGAGCGAGAGAGAGAGAGAGAGAGAGGTCTTCCGTCTGCTAGTTCATTCCCCCAATGTCTACAACAGCCAGAGCTGATGTGATCTGAAGCCAGGAACCAGGAGCTTCTTTTGGGTCACATGCATGTGCAGGGTCCATGGACTTGGGCCATCTTCTACTGCTTTTCTAGGCCACAGCAGAGAGCTGCATTGGAAGTGGAGCAGCTGGGACTAGAAACCCTCCCCCCATATGGGATGTCACTACTGCAGGCAGTGGCTTTACCCACTATGGCACAGCACCAGCCCCCCGCGCTCTGAAATGGTCTTGATAATTATAGTCCGTGGATGGTATCCCTGCATTTTCCAATCATGTAGGAATACTGCCAGCCTTGCTCAGTTATCAGGCATCCTGTCCCCTTGCCTCCTCCCAAGGTCCCATCAGAGTGACAGTTGAAAGGTGATTTTCCTAAAGACAGGTCTCTGACATTGCCAAGTCTTGGTAAATGGCCACAATGTCACACTTTGTGCAGCAACACAGAGTTTCTTTTATTTTTCCCCCAAAACATGGGTGGTTTATTCCCATTGCTGCACTGCCATCCAAACCAACAGCCTGCATGTCTGATGAAAGAAAGGTCATGGGTAACTGTGGTGCCAGCAGCATGCTCCCCTTCCAAAAACCCCCAGGGGCCAGGGCAGCTCCTGCATGGACAGAGGAGCCCTCTGGGCAGCAGCATCGCTGGTGTGTGTTTAGAACACAGCTTCAGTCTTTGTCTTCCCTTTCTTTATGTCCAGCTTTGCTTTCCTGGAGTATGTTCATATAATCTTTTCTTGGCAGGAGATTGACACTGTGTTAATTCACTCAGGACCCACTGGGCTATTTGCATAGCAATATAAACCCCATCAGTCTCCTCTTTCTCCCTCTCCTTCACGTGGCAGGTATAAGGAGGAGCCCTTTATTACTCACATCATCCTCCTAGGAAGGAATCCCCATTTCCCTTTCACATTTCACCCTGAGCTGCAGAGGAAGTATTCACCATGTGTTGAACTGGTCTGGGCGAGGTATGTAGTAGAGGAAGGTATTTCCAGTTCCTGCAAGTCACACCGAGGAGGTGGCCACAGCTTCCACGGGAACTGTCTGGCCTTACCTGGAGGCCGTAGGGTCTTTGTTCCTCCTCTTTTCCTCCCATGCTCCTCCCATGCCCCTGGGTGGAGGCAGCCCTGTGAGTGTGCTCAGCGCTTGCCCTTTATTCACTTGACAGCCACCCGGGGACTGGTGTTCCCTGATGAGAGCATGACATAGGCAGAGGGGTGGGGAGAGGCAGGGATCTTGTACGGCGGCCTCTGGCTGTCCCATAGTGACAAAGGTTCTTCCTCCCCTCCCTCATTTCATGCCCTGGAGGAACGGCTGCAGAAGATGAGATCCAGAAACTGCGGCAGCGCCTGAAGGAGACCATGGTGGTCAATGTCAGCCTGCGACAGAGGCTGCAGCGTCACATCAGCACCATGGACAGAGACAGCGGTAGGGGGGCCCAAGGGGCCTGAGTCTGGCAGTGGGTGTGTTTCCACGGGCAGGCCACTGCCCAGAGCTTCACAGAATCTAAGCGCGTGGTAGACCTGCTTCACCCACTTACAAATGGACTGGTGAGAGAGCGAGCACCGGTGCTGTAACTACTATTCTGGAAGCAACCAAATAGGCTTAGGTAGAGACCTGACCATGCTAAGCTCTTCCTCCCACTTATAGCCATCTGACCTCCAAACCGTGTTCGTGCCTCTGACTCTGTGCACGGTCTGCATCTGTCGGCTTATGTGAGTGTGGTTCAGTAAAACCCAGGTCTCCAAGCCCCACGGGCAGCAGTCTCCCCCGCTGCCATTCTCATCAGCCTCCTATGTCTGGTTTGGTCCTTGCTCCCAGGGCTCCTCGTGGATCCTAGGGTTCTTCTGCCTCAGCCCTCACCTTCCACTGCTCTCATGCTGAGGCCACCAGGCCACATCACTTGGCTGGGCCCCAACAAGACTGACCGGGTCGCACACACGGCCCAGTCTTCCTCATGTTGCAGCACTGGGTGTAGAATGATGTGAATGTGCTGGAGCTGGGAAGCAGGTGACCATGAAGCTTGTTCCCCGTCAGCCTGTCAGTGCAGCCCCTCAGGCCCTGCCGTGGAGTTCAGGGAATTAGCAGGAAGCCTTCTCTTAAGCGAATGTGAATACCTTGCCTCACTGTAATTCTCTCCTTGACAGGATGCACCTCCAACCTCCACTGGCAGGTCCTGGATTCCATTGTGCGGCTGTATGATGAAAACAGGGTCCTCAGGGAAGAATACCAGAGACTCCCTGTGTGCAGGAACCCTGTGTGCAGAGGTAAGTGGTGAGGGCACAGCGGGAGGTCTTGGAAAATGTTGCCTTCAATGAGTCTTCTCATGAAAGAAACTACACAGAGAGCTTTTAGGTCTTCTTCTCCCAAAGAGAACCCAACAGCAAGGAAACCAAACTTTTAGGGAATAGCTTCTGGGTTTGCATTTGCCTCCCCTACAACGGATGGAACAAATCAAAACCAAACCCCAAATCCTTCCCTAAGAAGATGGGTTGACGGGAAACACCTAAGGAATGAGAAATGAGCATTTTTCCACTTTTCATTTTTTTTTAATTTTTTTTTTTTGACAGGCAGAGTTAGACAGTGAGAGAGAGATAGAGATAGAGAGAAAGGTCTTTCTTCCATTGGTCCACCTCCAAAATGGCTGCTACTGCCAGCGTGCTGTGCTGATCCGAAGCCAGGAGCCAGGTGCTTCTCCTGGTCTCCCATGTGGGTGCAGGGCCCAAGCACTTGGACCATCCTCCACTGCCTTCCCTGGCCACAGCAAGAGAGCTGGACTGGAAGAGGAGCAACCGGGACAGAACCGGCGCCCCCACCAGGGCAAGAACCCGGATTGCTGGCACCGTGGCTCACTAGGCTAATCCTCCACCTCACTTTTTATTAAAGAACTTTTTGGTTATTTACTGAAGATATTCCTGGAGACGCCCTAAGGAGAAATTACCTTTGCAGAATGTTGCTTTCCCCTGGGATCAGGGGCATCAGCCAAGATCTATGCCTTGCTCTTCGCTTGGCAATTTGCTTTTTTCTGCTTCTGCTCACTTCTTTCCACCAGCCCTGCCTTCTGTCTGTACAAGAACACTGACAAGACTCACCGGGCAAAGCGTGTTCCTGTCCCAGCCAAAGTCATGCTCTCCCTGTAGAACTTGTCCAGCTTCCTCCAGGTGGAAGCCCTCCCTCCGCCTTCCCTGACATTCTGAGATGTAGCAGAAGACATGTTGGTGTCCAGCTCAGGCTTTTGACCTCTAGGTCATGTGGGTTGTGTCCTTAGCCCCTTGTCACCATGATCTTCTCACAGTCTTGTTATTGTCCAAGGACCCTGGTGCTTCTCACACTGTAGGGCTCTCCCTGTGGCCCCACCCTCCTATGAGATGATTTAGGAGAGTTTTCCTGCAAATGTCTTCTCTTTGCTGTAACAAGTCTGTGAATGTGCATGTTTGAGCTACAGCTCTCATCCTGGGGCCTGACAAAGACCTTTATTTTCCTCAGGGGCAGCACGCAGGGTAAACTGAGGCCGAGGAGGAGGAGCTGGTGGGGGTCTGGCTAACTCACCTGCAGCAGCAGCTGGGAGCAGGGCTCTTGGCATCGGGAGGTGCTGGGGCCCTCTGTCCCACACCACGGGCAGCCAGCACACTTCAGGAGACTCTGCCTTGAATGTGCTAGCGCCACCATCTCCTTCTGGCCTGCAATCCACTCCTGTAACTTCTCCCCTTCCCCACAGTCGGGCTCCCCCTGGCCTCCATCTCCACCCAGCTCCAGCCCCAGCCCCAGGCACTTATCAGCAAGACCACACAGAAGATTGTTAATGAGTTGGTTTTGTTTGTTTATTTATCTATTTCAGGTAACAACTGAAGTATTAAATGGCTTGTTTAATTTCAATACCAAAAGTTAAGTCAGCAATAATTCTCCAATTGATGAGAAAATAAAACAACAAAGCAAGTCTAAATCAAAGAAGTCACCATCTCTGAGAACCAAATTACACGGCAGGACCAATGGACCCTTTGCTTGCAGAAATCCCAGCCCTTCTTCTGCAAATTGGATAGCCCCTAAGACACCAATGCCCAGATCAGGAGAGGATCCTCAAAGGCACTCATCCTTTTCCCTCCCCACTCCAGCCAGGAAAGAGCAAGGATTTGAGTCCAGGAACAGGCAGAAAAAAGTCCCTGCAGATGGTTTACCAGCTCTTAGGTTCATTTTACTTGAACGGTAGGGTTTAGAAACCTCAGAAAATAAATTTCATTTTACATACACTTTGTTGCCTATCTTTTTTGTACAAGTTGAAATTAAAACTTTCTTTCTCCAGCTTGAAACAGCAATGTCTATCCTTCTTTTTAAAGGTGTTGTTATTTGGAAAGCATGGTGACTTGCACACACACACAGAGTGAAAGAGAGCGAGAGAGAGGTCTTTAATCCGCTGGTTCACTTCCCAGTTGGCCTCAATGTCCAGAGCTGCACCGATCTGAAGAGAGGAGCCAGGAGCTTCTTCCAGGTCTCCCATGCAGGTGCAGGGGCCCAAGGACTTGGGCCATCTTCCACTGCTTTCCCAGGCCATAGTAGAGAGTTAGATTGCGAGTGGAGCTGCAGGGTCTTGGAATGGTGCCCATATGGGATGCCAGCACTGCAGGCAGCAGCTTTACGCGCTATGGTGCAGTGGTGGCCCCTAAACTCCCATCGTCATAGGTACACTCCTGTATACTGCAGAGTGGTAGCACCAGTCCAGGGCCATCAATCATTCCAGAATCAAATGTCACCAAGTCCCTGGGATTGCACAGGAAAACTGCATTGGGTCTCCCATTCTGACAACTGACATAGGTCAGGCAAGAAATTCTGTGATGCAGGAGGCAGGTCTGTAGGGTCTGCAGGAGAGCGGGGTCACACAGGTTCACTGCTAGACAACCCAAGGGAACAGTCACAGAATCTTTGCAAAGAGTCTTGAGAGGTGGCTCTTCACTCCTGATGTTGAAAGTCCTCCTGAGCGCCCAGATTTCCGTCCTAAAGGTTTCAGTGCAGCCCACAGACGGAGACATGTGCCCAGATTGCACTGGGCATTTTCACAAACTTCAGTCTTGTTTGCATTTCTTTTTCTGAAGCTGAACTTTTCCTGTCCACTGACTTGTCTTTGGCAATCCACCATAAAGCTGGACATCTTTGAAACACAGGAAGCCCCAGGCTTACCAGACCTCTAGGCTAGCAGGCTGGTTCAGGTAGGCACCAGGAAGACACTTCCCCCACACCCTGGTGTGGGAGGGGCCTTGGAGGAGAGTGCACTGCAGATGGTGATCTCCCTGTGCTGGGAGCAGTGAATGCTGATGGCTGCAGCGCCACAGGCCAGGCAGAGCCCCACAGAGAGTTTCCATGCTGGGCGTCAGCCGGCTCTTGACAGACTCCTGTGAAATTTTCCTGCACACTTTCAAAAGCTCATTTCTTACTGCACTGTAGTGGCGGAGTTTAAGCCACATCGTTGTGTAGCCTGGGATATGTTGCTTGTGGGACTTGTCAAGTGACAGGGGCCTGAGTGGGAAATGGCGATGACAACAGCAGGCCCAGAGTAAGAGTTGCGAAGACCATGGGGGCATAAAACGACCCTTCCCTGACCGGGAATCGAACCCGGGCCGCGGCGGTGAAAGCGCCGAATCCTAGCCACTAGACCACCAGGGACACGCAGCAAGCGCTGCCTGCTGTGTTTCCCTAGCAGCAGCGGCTGCGTTGGACACGCACGTCGGAGAACTAATCCATGTTACCACACCTGTGCCTCGTCCCGTCTTCCGGGAAGCCCTGGGAGGCCGCCCCCTCCAGATTCTCGCCAAAGGGCGAACCGCACGGGACCCACCAGGAGCCCCGCCCCGCAGGCAGCCTTGCGTCCCGGCTGAGCTCAGACAGCAGGCAGCCTCGGGGAGCAGACAGCGGGCCTCCGGGGAGGTGTGCGCAGCCGCCAGGGCACCCGGGGGTGGCCGGCGTGAGGGAGATCGAAGGGGCCCAGGGTACGAGGAGCTGAGAGTTGAGCCGCTACGAGCTCCCACGACAACGCACACGCAAGCAGGGACACAGACGCCCGAGGGAATCTCTCTCAAGCAAGGCCTTGGGGTCCCCAGAGACCACCACGAGCCCATCCCCCAAACCCTGCCGCCCCTGAGTGTTTCCATCTCAGCTGGAGCTCGGTCCCCATCCTCCCCACACTCAGAGCAATCCCAAACACCAGGGCTCTGACGCCGAGGCGTTCCTCGACTCCACATCTAACCCGCCAGCAGCGCGTGTGTTCCTGAGGCTCGCGGACGGGCCTTGCTGTCACCCGGTCCTTCCTCGTGGTGACGGAGTTCAAGCAAGCGGCGCGGACCAAGGCGAGGAGACCCATGTCCCTCGGGCCCCCCGGAATGGCACTGGGCTGTCCTTGCCGCTTTCGTCGGCTCTGTCCTCCGCTTCAGCCTCTGCCTGGCCTGCCCCGGGCCCAGGGACCGTGGCGGGGCCCTGGCTGCGCGGCTCCTGTGGGAGCGGCGGGCACCCGGCAGCTCCCGGGGCGGCCCGCGGAGGAGCCCCAGCGGCTCCTTCGGGGATGTGCGTGGGCGCGGCGAGGCGCGGGCGTGCAGGGCCGCAGGGAGTGCGGGTTCTCCAGAGGCTGGCGCCCGTGCTGCTCCCTAGGGGAACGGACACTGCCCCCTCTGTCCCGCAGGACCCTAACGTGTTCGTGGAAACGCGGGGTTTGTTATCCTCTGTGGATGGGGGAAGTGACCGATGGCGGCGGGAAGGGGTCGAGAAAGGCACGATATTGTCTCATGAAGATACCCGGGCACGAGGCTTCATCTGCATGGCTTTCAGGGAAATATTTAGCAGGTAACACTGCGGTAGGTTTCCGTAGTGTAGTGGTTATCACGTTCGCCTCACACGCGAAAGGTCCCCGGTTCGAAACCGGGCGGAAACAAGATTCTTTTCCTGAAGTGAGGAGAATAAGAGCAGAGTGAAGAGGAGACGTGGTCACCCAGCTCACATCAACCAGACCTCGTTTCTCTTCTCCCGTGCTGGCCATTGTCACCCCGCTCCTGCCACGTTTACAAGAGGCAAATGCTTTCAGGTTTTCTTTCCTTTCTTTCTCTCTCACTTTCTCTCTATATATATATTTCTCTTCTTTTCTTTTAAATATTTGCTTATTTATTTGAAATACAGAGTTAGAGAAAGATGGAGACACAGAGAGAAGTCTTCCTTCTGCTGGTTCACTCCCCAAATGGCCTCCACAGCTGAAGCTGAGACAATCCACAGCCAGGTGCCAGGAGCTTTTTCCAAATCCCCAGGTGGGTGCAGGGGCCCAAGGACTTGGCCATCCTCCGCTGCTATCCAGGGAAGCAGCCGGGACACGAACTGGAGACTCAGTCCTCTGCCTAGGCTGACCTGAACCAGTGCTTTCTGGTTTGTGAGCTCCAGAGGGGAGCTGAGGAGGGGCCTGCTTGGCTTCCCATCCTATGGGAACACAGCAGCAGAACCCACTGTTTGGTGGAGAGAAACTGAATTTAAATCCGCATCTGGATCTCAAACCAAGCTGATACTGTCAATATTCCTCAGGCACCCCGGTTGAAAGTATATGTTTACATTTACCCACCCCTAATCCAGAGGATTCTCAGGACACTGTGAGGGTTCCATGCCCCCTCTGAAGGTTCAGGCAGCCGACAGTTTTAATAACTGGAACCCCAGCGTGTACTGAGTGCGTCCTGTGGCTCCCAACCCCTTGCCCACCCTCTGTTCTGCTTTGTCCCTGGAGTTCTCGGTGCTGTCTTCACTGGTGTGCTGTCTTCTCTCCCAGGAGAGCTCTAGTGCCCTGGTCTTAGATGGTGCTGCCTGGAAGGGCTTGGGTGGCCAGTGGAGGATGGCCCAAGTGATTGGGCCCCTGCACCCACGTGGGAGACCCGGAAGAAGCTCCTGGCTTCAGCCTGGCGCAGCCCCAGCTCTTGAGGTCATTTAGGGGATAAATTAGCAGATGGAAGATTTTTCTCTCTCTCGCTCTCTAAGACTCTGTAACTCTGCCTTTCAAATAAAGAAATAATTCTTAAAAAAAAAAAAAAGCTGTTGCTTGACAGCTATAGGCCCATAATAACTTCAGCACACACTGGTAAGATGAGATGTGAACAGCTCCGCACTGCTGCAGGCTCAAATGCCAGGAAATACCAGCCTCTCCAGGGTAATGGACAATCAATACAGACTCGCAGACTAGTCTTCCTGTCACGCGCCATCAAACAGAGAATGCATCTCTGTCATTCACCACCTAACAGAGATCACGCCAGAAGTTCACTTGAAAAGATCATACTCAGAAACCCCCAGCGATGCCCCTGGTGGGAGAAATCACGATGCAACAATGAAAGAAAGAACAAAAGCCTTGGTCTAGGGCCCAGGTTTAGCATGCAGGAGTAAAGAGCTCTGTTTCTGCTCATGGGAGAAACAGAAGAACCAAGGGATCATGAGCCAATAGCGCTAGGGCCCAGGTCTGTCTGTCGGGTGCAGATTCCTTTGGCTCCAGTGATGCATCTCACATGGACAGATGGTCTGGGCAGAGCCCCAGCAGACATCTGGCAAGGAATACTATGGAGAGAGTTATCTGCATGCCCACTGACCATTGTACAGCAGGAGAAGACGCATTGTCTTCAAATCACTTCCTGTGGAAGCCAAAGCAAGATCTCTGAAGAAATAAAGGAAAGCAGGAGAAATAATTGCATGGATACAGCCATTTTACTATTGCTCAGTCATTTTGCAAACTTGGAGGGGGGTTAGATGCCTACAATTATGGGCTAGCCACATATATTATAGTACAGAGATGCTATGCATGTCTACCCTGAATAGAAAACCGAATTAGATTGCTTTGAATACATGGTACTGGCAGAAAACTTAACTGAAAAGAGATTTTTAAATTAATCCAGAGCAATATTTGGAGTTTAAGAAACAAATCCCTAGGAAGATATTTATTTCAGCCATGGAAGACCAGCATTCCATATGGGGTTCAGTGACTTTCCTACTTTTTCTTCCATCAAAAGCTCAGGAAACTTTGGGACCAAAATTTAGAAATGATACACATAACTTGGATATATCTCATGAACATAATGGGCATAATTTCCCAGGAGTGGGGAGAAGCCAGGTACAAAAAGGTACACAAGGGCATGAAATTTAAACATTTGTTTTGGTGAAAAAAATTTTAAAATCCAAGCATTTTTTTTCATGATATGATATTTTTGGAACTTTCTGAATACTGATCATATGCATGGATTTAAAAAAAAATTACAGCAAAGGAAACTTACCTTTGACTTCCATTTTCACAATCTTTTTGAGTACCCTTGTACAATCATTGACATGAATTTAAAAAAGCAATTGTGAGTTCTTGAATTAAGACTCAGAATAGTGATTTACTAAGAGAGAGAGAGGGAAGGGTTGGCTTGGAAAGGGGCTTCACACACCTTTCTTGAATCATAGTAATCTTCTATAACTTGAACTGGATGCTGACTGCATCTACAAAATTAAACACATTGCACTAATTACTTCTTTTTACAGAGTACTGTACCGTAGTGCAGTAATTTACAATGTGTACTGTAGTGCAATAATTTATTGTTCCCATAAAAACTAGGATACAGGGAGTGGAGACAAGCCAGTCTGGACCACGGCTTTTTATTTGGCTTTTTATTCTAATCTCATTCAACTCATTTTATTCTAAACTCATTCCACTCAATCTGGCTTTGTGTTAAAAAAAAAAAAAAAGAAGTCTGACTGCTATTTGAAATAGCTCTCCCATCTCCCTGGGTGAGACCCCAGTGGATAAGAGTGGCCATCAGAGAAGGATGTACTTTTCTCCGGAGGGAGGAGAGAACTCCCACTTTGCGTATGGCCCTGTCTGAATACTGATGGCGTTTGCAGAACTCAGAAGGCTTCCATGGCCTAGGCAGCTCATGTCAAGGGCCTCGGGTGATCACTGACATCACATGTAAGAGGGTTAATTGTTAAATTAACAACAGGAGTCACTGTGTACTAACTTCCCATGTAGGATCTCTGTTCTCAAGAGAACTACAGTATTAACATTAATGGTAAAACTTGATCCCAAAGATTTGCTTTGTTCTATTGTGATATTATGCATCCTAAGTTCTAGTTATGTCTAAGTGTCAAACTCCATTGCCTGTGTGTTTAGGTATTTCTTTAAAGTTTATTAGGTGTCTCAAATGTAAAATCTTGTGGAATTCCTAGCTCGTATGTTTTAACATAGGGTTAGATACTAAAAGACAGCCGAGGAGAGTTCTCAAAATGGCAAAATTCTGTGGACTTGGGACTCCAAGTTTTGGATCCCGAGCTTTTGCGTGTAGCTCTAAAGACTCCCTGATGCAGTCTCCGTACTGAAAAGGGTAGCTGCACACGTTGCTCCAGAGAACTAAGGAGCTTCTAACTAAAGCTCCGGTATTGGGAATTGCTGATGACAGGATTCTATGGAATTTGAATGCCAAAATTCAGATTCCAAGCTTTTCTATGTAGCTTTAAAGAGGCCCTGATGCACACTTTGTACTGAAAAGGGTAGCTACAAAAGTTGCTATGGATCCCAGGATCTGGATTCTAAGCCTAGTGTGTGCTTAAAAGCCTCTGAAACAGACACTGTGCTGGCCAGGGGAGCTGCAAAGGTGTTCCAAGGAATCAGAGTTTGTGACAAGAACTCCAACATTAGAAATTCCTGAGCAAGCCACTCTTAAGGTCCTCTTCAGATCAGTTTCAGCGTAAATGAAAGGGACCTTACCAGGTGCTATTGAGCACGACCACCTCCATGAAATTAGGACTAAACTTCTACCTCTTAAGTCTTCACAGGTGAATGTGAAGGACATGACTGACTGTTCCTATAAGCCAACCAGAAGCCTTAAGTACTGCAAAGCAAAAGGGATAAGTAAAAACTTTTGCCCTTGTCTCCTTAAGGCAAACATGCTGTACCTGCCTGTCTTAATCATCTCTGGGAACTGTTATTGACGATAAAGCTACCTAATGCTTTATTCTATTGTAATTCTCTATACTCAAGCTAAATGGGTTTATAATCTACATAAGGATAGCCTATCACTACCCACTGTCTGGGAATCTGTAAGATATGTGGTTTTCATCTAAAGGGGCACCCCACCTACAATTGGTTTTGCTCCAGTTTTGCTTATACTAATTAACAACTTATGTTTCAGAACTCGACTCCTGGGAGTAACTGACCGTGCAGGGGACACAGACCTTGGCAATGACTGAGACTGCTCCAGCTCACAAAGCAAATTTGTTAGATAGGATCGACAGAGACTTCCAGACCCTGGGTAGGCCAGGGCCTGCGCTACGCTCCTCAATAAGCAGGAAGCAGTTACAGAAGACATGATTCAAAGTCCATCCACTCCCCTTAGGATTAAAGGGATGGAGTCTCTGAGGGGGGAAAGAAGTAGGCAGGCATATAGGTTAAAATCCATTAGGTTTGTGAGCTGGAAGACCACGCCTTCGCCACACCCCTGTGTGACCTCACACCCTACCTGATACCTTCTCCAAGCCCCTGTGTGACCTCATGCCCCTACCTGGCCACTCCTGGGTGCCCACCAGCCAATCAGGTCAATTAACCACTCCCCTTTGGAAGTGGGTTAAAAGCCTGGGAAGTGGTGTGTCCTGGCCCCTTCTCTTCTTCCCTGGCCTCTTCCCAGGAGGGGGCTTGCTATAGCCCTGAGCCTCCAGGGCACATGGCCTTCAGGCCACACGCCCTAGGCTTCCTGGGCTAGATGCTCCTCCACGAGGCTGGTTCCTTGCGCGCGGTATGAACCCAGATTTATCTCCCTTAAAAAAAGCTCTTATGCACCTTTCGCACTAAATAAAAGCATTAAAAAAAAAAAAAAAAAAAAAAACAAAACACCTCTCCGGGGAGAACGGCTACTAAGACCACATTATGTCATTGGTGGAAGCTCCTGCCGCGGGGTCCCTGCGAGGCAGCAGTTCACTGTTGCGGGTATTCCCCGTCGAGTTCTGACAAAGAGCACGTCCAAGTTTCCTTCTTTGACGTGGCCAGCTGCGGGTTTGTGCACGGTGAGGTTTACTCCTCTTCGGATCTCTCCCGAACTGGGAGCTCCCTCTGCGCCGGTGGCTGCAGGAGTCGAAGCCTAGCGACACCGGTCCCATTGCTAGCTGTGGCTGGAAGGCGTCGCGGTGTCCCGGGCTCGAATGGCAGACCTCCAGGCTGGCGAAGCTTGCTGGCAACCATTATGCCGCCTATCATTCTGAGACTTCAAAAACAAAGCAACATACTCTCTTCGCTGCCTCCTTCTTGGACGTGTAGAGATCCTTGAGCGTTTCTCTCCCATGCGCGTCTCCGCTTCTTCCTCCCTCTTCTTCCACACAGTCACGATTCCCACCCCTGGGATCTGGCCGGTGCTTCCCCGCAGGCAGGCCTCCTGGGAGGTCTCAATTGTCTCAGCGACGCCTCTGCTTTCTTGGGCTCTTTTCCAGTGTCTGCTTTTGGCGCGGTCACTCACCCGCACCAGTCGCACCGACCTCACGGACTCTGCCGAGCGCAGCCGGGCGGAGCGGGAAGCGCCGGCACGGTTCCCACGGGCGCGCTCGGACCTCGTAGGCCCCAGCACGGCTCCCGCGCTGGGTCGCGCATTCGGGCGTCCCTGGGGCGCTGTTTCCGAAGCAGGCGGGGGCTAAGGCGGGGCCAAGGCCACTCGGCAGCCCTTCTGGTGTGAGGGTTTCTAAGGGGACGCACGCGACAGGGTCCCAAACACTCCCGAAGCTTGGAGTTCGCAGTTATCTTGCAGAAGGGAGGAAAAACCTAGGCTTTCACAGTGAATGCCTAGTGTATTCTGAAACCGGAAACATGGTACTTCCCGTGTCTCTGTGGCGCAACCGGTTAGCACGTTCGGCTGTTAACTGAAAGGTTGGTGCTTCCAGCCCACCCAGGGAGTAGCCAAGCTTTACTTTTAAAAGGAGGGTTAGTGCGTTTGTGGTCATTGTTACAAATATGTTACTTAAAAGAAGACAACAACCTCCTATCCTGGGTGTCTTGTCCACCAAATAGTACAATCTTAGTGCATCTTTGTCAACTTGCCATTCAGAAGCATCTCTATAAGCATGCTCCACATAAAGACCATGGCCTCTTTTCACTTGTGCCTAACATCAGAAAACCATCACTATCCACAAACCAAGAGGCTATTCTTCCCATTACCATCCTGATCTTCAATGCTACTCTTAACTTGATACATCCTATGTGATAGGAGTAAGGAGATGAGCAAGAGAGACTAACGGGGAGTGAGAGGAAGAGAGAAAGAGAGAGAGAGAGAAAGGAAGGAAGAAATACTTGTAACTATTACATGCTTGTTTCTGCAACTGGTCTCATACAAGTCTGGTATTTTAACTGCCTTCTTTCACTCTGTTCCATGTTCCTTTGCTCTCTGCAAGCACCTCAGCTGGTCTTTGTTATTTACCTGGTGTGTGTGTGTGGGGGGGGCCTACATGAACCTTCATTCCTAAAGTATCTGGATCATTAACAATCCTGTCTGAACTGAATTGGTTTGGTTTTCCACTGACTTTTCTCAGGACACGGTTGCTCTAAGAGATGCCCAAGGGATCTCCTGTGTTTAGACATAACTCTTCCTTGCCTCCACCATGGATGGAGAAGCAGTTCAACTTGCCCTTGGCAATCAGGGTCCATCAACCTAGCCAGCACGGTAGCTTCCTTTTTGGCTTGTGGATTCAGCGGCATGAGACGCCCAAAGTGGCTGAGTGGCAGTCTTAATGTTCGATAGAACCATTGTCTGTTGATGGGTACATTCCTCCCTTTTGAGCTAAGACTTCCAGACCAGTAGAACATGAAGGCAAAGGTGGAGAAAGCCAAATTTTGCTGATGTATTACTAGCAGTAATAATGAGTGGTGCCACTTCCATTTCCACTCCTTGGTCCCTGGACCTGTGAATCCTGGCTATGGGAGAAACAGCAGTGCCTAGTGAACGGTTGCCTGGAGAACCTTGTCCCACATAGCTGGCATAGCAGCTGAGGCTTCAAGAGGTCATTCCACTGTTCTAATCAGACCAGAGGCTTCAGGATGTGAGAGAATGTGGTGAAATCAATGACTTCCATGAGCGTAGGCCCACGGCTGCAACTCATTTGCTACAGAGTGAGTTCCTTGACCAGAAGCCACGCCATTCTCACCACAACTGTGAGTAAGGCATTCTGGAAGTCCATCCATCCAATGTTAAGTTTTCTTCACTATTATCCTATACCCTTAATATCAATTTCCACATATATCTCCTGTGTCTTTGTAATTTGGAAGAGTCACGTAGCTCTTTTGGAATATACTGCACCTCCTCAGGGGTTTAGAAGACAAGTGTGGGTGAGTCCATGAGGACTCAATATTCTATTCTGAGGCCATTACCTCAGAGGAGAGCACTGAAGGCTCCCCAGGCAGAGTTGAGTGAATCTCCTCCAATGCGTGTTGAAAGGCTCCTTTACTGCCAAGGAGGACACAGCAACATGTAGAGCTTTGACACCTGCACCTTCATCCTGCTTTTCTCATATGTACCACTTTCATTTCCCACGATTCCAGCCCTTCTCAATCAACTCCCTCACTTCATAGTGGACACCGTGCAAGTTGGGTGCTGGAGTCCAGCTCCAGCCGGTCCAGCATTTCCTGAAGGTGTGAGAGGCATTGGCACAGGAAGAAATGAGAGACACACTCACAGCAAGGCTGAAGGCATGGCTCTAGCTTTCAGGCACCAGACTTTATTTTCATAGCATAAATCACATATGATTGATTCTTTCTTCTTACAATGGCAAGTCTGTTGTCCATTTTCTTAGAACCACTGACCTTGTATTTTATGGTGCCTCTAGATTCTATGTCTACATCTAGTTACAGTTTCTTTGATTTTCAGGGGGCATATTTAGAGCATGGGATACAATCACAGACAGGTGCGAGACAATGGGCTGCCCACACAAGCCAAGGCCTGGAGCGCTGTCAAGCTATGCAGAAATTGGCTACACAAGCTAGAATAGTACCTTCCTAATCTACTCTTTACCAGAAGCCCCAAGTTCAAAGCAGGCCCTTTTTAAAATGTATCCCCTCTTTTGTAGTTCTCTCTGTAACGCTTTATTTTCTTTATTGCACTTATCTAAAGGTTCACTTAGATCTATTCCACAGTTTGACATCCTAACCATTGTTGTATTTGTAGCACATATTGAATTAAAGCTTCAATAACATTTATCTTTGTTTTAGTGGGAAGTATACACCAGGGAGCCTGTTGCCTTTTACTTCTTTCCCACAAACAGCTCAACCTTGCATAAAGCATCAACCCCTTCTCCTACACTGACATTTGACTTGATTAACATCCTACCAAGCAATGGACATTTTGGGGATTATGAGACTAGGTGCTCTTCCCTAAAATTAGAAATACAGCAATCGTTAGCAGCACCACCAGGAAGCTCTGGCTTTCTTATGCAGAGTGTAGCTCTCATCAAACCTAAAACCACCAAGAGGACCACAGCAGTCATTCTCACGCCTTGCTGAGACACCTTCTGCTGTGACCTTGTCAGCCAGCCTAAGTTGCCTTGGCCTCACCAGTTGGGAATTCAGTTTGCTTTGTTACTCAGCCCCTCTTCTCAGGATGTGTGGTTTCCCCAATCTCAGCTCTCAGGCGACAGGGGATAGAGGTTCTTTCAGGGAAGAGAAAGGAAATTTTAGGTCACTTATCTCAGGTCAGGAGGTCTACATGTTCTTCCTCAACATTTGACTGTTGTTTAAAGATAAACACTTTGGGCCGGCGCCGCGGCTCACTAGGCTAATCCTCCGCCTTGCGGCACCGGCACACCGGGTTCTAGTCCCAGGGGGCCGGCACACCGGGTTCTAGTCCCGGTCGGGGCACCGGATTCTGTCCTGGTTGCCCCTCTTCCAGGCCAGCTCTCTGCTGTGGCCAGGGAGTGCAGTGGAGGATGGCCCAAGTGCTTGGGCCCTGCCCCCCATGGGAGACCAGGAGAAGCACCTGGCTCCTGCCCAGGAGAAGCACCTGGCTCCTGCCATCGGATCAGCGCGATGCGCAGGCTGCAGCGCGCCAGCCGCGGCGGCCATTGGAGGGTAAACCAACAGCAAAAAGGAAGACCTTTCTCTCTGTCTCTCTCTCTCACTGTCCACTCTGCCTGTCAAAAAAAGATAAACACTTTTTTTTTCTTTTATTAAAGATGTAATTTTCAGGCCAACACCTGTTGACGCACACACTGCGGGGGACGTGGACCCCTTCTCAGAACAGCGTCTGAACTTACGGAGGCAGAGATGGTGGCCCAGGACAAGAAATCTGGTTCATGGTGTCTGTGCCCCAGGCCCCCAGGTGCTCTCGCCGGCTCTGCGGCTCCTCTCCTTCCACAGGGAGGCGGCTCAGCACTCAGCCCAAGGTCCAGTCCGTGATCCAGGACCTGGGTGTTCTTGAAGTTTTCAGGGACCGTCCAGGAGCCTAGGTAGTGGCAGTGGCTCCAAGAACCAACATTCCAAAGCGCAAAAACTCTCCTACACTCTTGTTGAGCACAGTAACTTTGAGATTCTACTCAGATCGTGTTTCTGCTTCAGGTGGGACGTGTCATCAGGACAGGGTTGCCTAGATCAAGGATCCTAACAGTGGCCTGTGCAGTGTAATCTTGCAGAGAAGTGTAAAGATCCCGGAACCGCAAAAAGAAAACCTGCATTGGCCAGGAATCGAACCCAGATCTCCCGCGTGGGAGTCAAGAACTCTACCACTGAACCACCAATGCACCTGTAACTTGTAATGCAAAGTAGTATCTACTGAGAGTATGCCCCAAATACAGCCATTGTTGCAAAAGAGGTTTATTGTAGTGTTGATTAAAAGCTAACAAACGCACCCATACAGAAGTCTTTTCATAGAAGATTTTCACAAAACTGTCAATATCAAAATGTCTAACTTTACCTGAAGCAACTCAAAAAAGGTTCTTTGCAATTGTATGGCAGATCTCCATTGTGAAACATCAGAAATTCATTCAGGTTGCTTGTTTCTACTGCTGTCTCCAACGGTCAACTTCAAAGTGTTGCCTTAGTGGTTCTTAGAAGGTGACCTAACTGGTAGCGTTAGGTAAGTAAAGTTCTCAACAAACAGAAATGAAGAAGTAAACTTTGGTTCATGGAATTGTACTTTTTAGGGTTTTATTTATTTATTTTTTGTAAAAGTAATAACCAATCTTATGATAATAGCATGCTGTCTACTTTATAAGATGTTTAAAGCATTTAAAGGGATGTGTGATATAAAAAGAGCAACAACTCTTGAGGTCAATGTTGATTTATTTGGGAATATCCAATTTCCTCAATTAGTATGCTTTAATTTATCAGCTAGGTGTGGACGTGGCTATTTTAAAGAAATGTTGATGGTTGAAATGTTAACATATTGGTCTTTTGATGAAGTTCAAATAGTTGAGAGTTCTGTCCCCAGTTCTCCCTGGGGAAAGGAAGCTGAGGAGAAGAACCTGGAGAGTCGTTGTTCCCCAAGTCAGGTCTGGGAGTCCTGCTGGCCTTTGGAGGACAGGAGCCGTGACAGGGGATCGTGCTTCTCTCACTGGGAGGCCACGCAAGGTCCATGCTGGGTCAGAACTTAGGGTTCAGCAAGGGAATCAACCTTCACTTTGAGCTTGCACAGCCTTGGTTTTATTTGTCCTCTGTCAAAGACACACAGCAGGTCTCGCCAGTACACCTTCAAATACCACCTCTATATGCCAACAACATCTATATTTATTCCCACAAACCTGCACCTCCTACTCTCAACTTCCAGTTCTCAGGTCAATGTTGCATGCATCTTAGAGTCTATGCTAAATCTGTGCATCAGGTCAAATGCTACCGCTCAGCACAGCAGACAGTTCCTGTCAGCATCACGACATCACTGCGCACGGCAACACTCTATGATCAGACCCAAGAGCAGCATCTCCTGAAGAGCAGGGTATCACCTGAGGGCTTGAATTGGTCACTACAATCTATGTGTCCCCCTGATTAGTACATTTACTTACTGCCAAGCCAAATCTTGCTGTACTCTTTGGACACACTTTCTCATTCTCATAACGTAATTTGCTTCCAGCTTAATGTAAAAAGGGCATAAGTTTATTGAATACAAGCTTACTGCCACTTTTTGAACTACTTTCCACCAATCATCTCTTACTTCCACTAATAAAAGCAGATGAAAACTCGGCTTCCCTTCAGCCAGTCTGTCTCATGCCATCCACTTCCACACTGGACCCTGTGTGAACCGTCCACATCTGACATCTGGACACAACTGCAGCCTGAATCCGTGTAGTATCCCTGTTTTCATCAGTTAGGCCATTAACACCTCATCTGCCTCCTGCTTCCTACATGCTCATCATTCTAGTATCTCTTGCCAGCACTCACATTCAGGGACAATGACCTACGTGACATAAGAAACTAAAGAGATGATGAACTTTCCAGAGTCCTGTCATTGAATCCCTTGTGAACTATTTTAACGCAGGCTGCCACTAGCAAAGTGCCAGCTGATTTGGTTCCCTGGGCAGGGTACTCTTCCTGGCTTGCAGACCACCATCTTATTCCTCTTCTAAGTCTAATTACCTCTCCCAGGCCCCACATCCAAATGCCCTCATCCTGGTGACTTAGGGGTCCAGCAAACCAATCTGAAGGTGATAGACATCAAGTAAGTAACACCAGCACCTGTGCTACAGGATCGGCTGGTTTTCGGTTTGTTCCCAGACCACGACAAAATGCCTAACACGTCCGGGAAAATCACTGCTCCCGTGTTTCTGCCCTTTTCGAACCAGGGACCTTTCACGTGTGAGGCAAACGTGATAACCTTTACACTCCGGAAACCAGAAAGTGAGAGGGCTTTAGGATATGCCTCAGAAAACCTGACATCTGTCATCTTCAACTATCAACACTTCCTAATCTACAAAGGTCAACTGCATTTCCAAACTCAAGAAAACAAAAACAAAAACCAAAACGTCCCGGGAACCACCCCTGATTCCTGGGCAAGGAGCCTGCAGCTCCGGATGGGTCCCGGCTTAGGGTCCCTTGGAGGCCCCACTCTTGGCTTTGGGATCCCGCATCTCACACAGGGTTTCCGGGTCCAGACGGAGCGCTGGGGGCCATTCTTCTTCTCCGCTGACTTTGCAGCCCCAGAAGCGGCAGGATCCCGCGGGCGGGTCAGGGGCGGCGGGGCCAGGCTCGTGGACGCGCCCCCTCGGGCGGGGCTGCGCGCGGCGCCCCGGTGGCCTTTGCCTCGCCGCCGGCCGTCAGCGCGCTGGGCTCTCTGCAGATGACGGCCGCCTCGGGCCCACCGGGAGCCGCCAACCCTTCCTCCCCGCGCCCTCCCCGGCGTCTGCGCTTCGTCCTCCCGGCACAGAGACCCCTCGGCTTCCTGCCGCAGTCGCTTACTCCCTTCGACGCGACCCAAATCCGGTCGTGGAATGGCGACCCCGGGTTTTAGTCGGTACGGTGGCAGCGTCCCAGGGCGTCGGCTGTCTTAACGCACGGGACATCAAGCCAGGTCAAGCCACGCTTGGGCGCCACGAGGCCGCGACTGACGCGGGTTAGACCCGGGTGCAGCGGCCCGCGCCGATTTCACCGTTGCTCCGGTGTCAGTCTGGGGACTCCTTGTGAGGGACGGCTTCGTTTTACCCTTCACAACTCCCGAACGCGTTTTCTGGGCTTTGGGGAACTTTCCCGTCCCAGGGGTCACGCAGTGCGCATTTTAACTTGGGACCCACGGAGACCACGGCCGTTTTCACCGAAGGCCTGGACCTCGCGTGCGCCTCACAGCAAAGGCCAGGCAGCTGGGAAGAGGTTCTTCTGCGTAAGGACGCCCGTGCCTTCGCTCCCCGCGGCGCGCTGCCGCCGCTCTCCGCCTGCCCCGCTGGTCTCCTTCACACGGAAAACTGGGAAAGTCTGGGGAGGACGAGCCGTCCTCTCCAGCAGCCGCTGCTCTTCCGGCAAGCGGCCAGCGCGTCTCCTTCGGCCGCGAGGCTCCTGGGCGCCCACGCCGGGGAAGGCGCGGGCCGGAGGCTCCCCGGGGCCCCTGCCGTGGCGCTGCACCCGCTCTGTGGCCCTAACCGGAGACCTGTACGTGAGTGGAGTACTAGGTCATCCTCAGCGGCGACTGCAGGCCGAGCCCCCCAAGAGACGGACTTCAGGGCAGCTTAGATCAGGAACTTCCGTGAGGTGTCCCGCCCGCCTTGTCCACTCGGGGGAGAGGACTCGCCGCCTCTCTGTCGCGTCTACGTCCTCTGGGGGTCCTCGTGCACAGGACAAAGGGAGCAGGAGCAGGAGGGGCACTGTCGGGGGGGCTGCACTGCTGGGGCAAACCTCATAAAGCGCTCCCTGGTTCATCTCGACGCACGGAAAGGGAAGGGTGCCAGGCTCCTGACCTCGCTCAGGGAACCCGTCCTTCCTGGCCCCAGAGAGCAGACCCAGAAGAGGGACAGATTCAGAGAAAAAGCTGGCCGGCGGCCCAGCCCCACGACCCCGAGAGCAAGTGTCCGAGCCAGCCGAGGGTCGTGCGGAGAATTGTTCTCCCCCGCCTCCATCAGAGCCTTGGCTGGAATTCCGAGATCGCGACAAGGAGGGAATTGTGTAGTCAGAGGTCCACCCTCGACCGAGAGGAAAGCACGAATCCCTGACAGGCTGGACTTGGGAGACACCAGCGTCAGGGAGGGGTTCGGCCCGAGGATATGCGAGAACGGAGCGTCCAAGGCCGGAAGACCGCAGGCGCAGGAGGCTGCAGGGAAAAGATCGGAGGGCAGAAACTCCTAGGGCTTTTCCGTCCAGCCCGTCCAGGTTCCTGCAACTCGGGAGCCCTGACGAGGTCGGAATGTGGAGGTGCCGGCGCCCGGCTTCTGCAGCTGGGCGCCTCCCCGCTGGCGCCCCCTCCCGGCAGCCTCGTCCACTGTCGGGCTCCGGCTCCCAGCGCCGCCGCCTCGCGGACGGACGCAGGGCTCCAGGTGAGTGGTGAGGCCGCCTCGGGCGAAGCCGGGGCTCCGCCGCCGCCACGAACGCCACTGGCAGGGCTCTGCGGGTGGCGTGGGTGCTCGCAATTTGGAGAAAACGGGGAGGCGTCGGCCTTCGGAGCATTTCCTTGGAGGCAAGGGCAACATCGGCCAGAGTGGCTGCGACATTTTGGGTTTTTGATAGTTGATCATTTTTTCTACAGTTTTGCCTTACAAACATGTGTGTGTGGGGAGGCAGGCTTAAGTTAGTCACTGTTTTGAGTGGAAGGTGGTTTCCTTCCTAACTGTATTTTACTTTCAGATTGTTCATAAACAAACATGTTTGCCATCTCAACTGAGTGATACAAAATATTAGATTGTTTCCTTTTTTTTCTTCACTCAACACATCCTCATGTTCTTTTCTCCTACATCCGACAGACAAAGAACTATACACATTTTAGGTAGGTTGAAAGGAAGCATTGACTGGTGTGGCTGGAAATGCTTGCCTTTTCAGTGAAAAGCTTTCACCGAGTCACCTGGACAGGTAGTCACGCAGCTTACATAGACAGTAAGCTGGAATAAGGCCTGAAGTCATTAAATAGAAAGAAAAGGGGCGGCCTCTACTGAGGATGGGGGCAGTGAAATGTTGGTTTCAATGCAGCCCAAACTGGAAGCGTCTACATCCGTGAGAAGGGAGGTAGCCAGAAGTCCTTTTGTTGTACCTGAGTGAGTGCAAAGGAGCTCCACACATTGATAAAATTCGATGGCCCTTTATTGCCAGCGCTGGAAAGTGGGCTCATGCCCTAAAGAACTCTCGACCCTGAAGCCCAAAGCAACAGGGTTTATAAAGGCAAAAACCACAAAATGGGAGAGGAATTCACGGTTGCCAGGAACAGGGGGGAATACATGGTTACCAGGGTCAAGCTGACCTAAAACCTATGCGAAACTAGTATCAATTAAAATCTCGACAATACCAGTTACAATCTTAACAATTCCAATTATAATCTTGACATTAATGCAGGTATTGGTTTTAATCATATGTAGGACATAGACAAACTACATTTTTATCATTAACCCAGGTGGAGCCTATCCACTTCCAAGCTTGAGCGATCATGCTAGGGGGTTTCTGTGCTCTGACAAGAGTGATGTAGTGGACTGCTATTGTTCAACTGTTTTAGATCACAGTTTCAGATCAGAGTCTCACAGTGTGGGGTGGGGGGCACCTTCCCAAAATGGAGTCTCAAGTGCTCCAAAATGGAGTCCCTACTGTCAAGGTGTTACTTCACCCTCAGGAGAAGTAGTCAGAAGGCCTTCATGGGGTCCACTTGGTGACATTCTCCCGGGTCCTCGGCAGCTGGGCCTCAATACGAGGGCGTCAAGGATATTCCTAAGCACCTCTGGGTCACCTAAGCAGAAACCGCAGCCATCCCAGCAGTCTGTCCCCACGTGTCAATGGAGACTCCCTTGCCTAAAATTAAACTGCAGCATTTCGTCCCGCGTGCCTGAGGGCCATCCACCTCGCAGGAGCAGAAGTGTTTTCTTGCAAGAGAAGCCAATACTGGTGGGCACTGGCTCAAGTCCTGGCTGCTCCACTTCTAATCCAGCTATCTGCTATGGCCTGGGAAAGCATTAGAAGATGGTCCAAGTGCTTGGGCCTCTGCACCCATATGCGAGACCTAAAGGAGGCTCCTGGCTCCTGGCTTCAGCTTGGTGCAGCTCAGGCCATTGGGGCCATCTGGGGAGTGAACCCTCTCTCTGCCTCTGCCTCTCTGTAACTCTTCCTTTCAAAATAAATAAAAATAAATCTTTTGAAAGGCAGAATTACAGAGAGAGGAAGAGAGAGAGAGAGGGAGAGAGAGAGAGAGAGGGAGAGAGAGAGAGAGAGAGAGAGAGAAAGTCTTCCATCTGCTGGTTCACTCCCCAGATGGCCGCCATGGCTGGAGCTGAACTCATCCTAGTCCGGAGCCAGGAGCTTCTTCCAGGTCTCCCACATGCTTCCATGGAACCAAGGATATGAGCCATCTTCTACCATTTTCCCAGCCCATAGCAGAGAGCTGGATTGGAAGAGGAGCAGCCAGGACTAGAACTGGTGCCCATATGAGATGCCGGCACTGCAGGTGGCAGCTTTATCCACTATGCCACAGCACTGGCCTCAATAAACAAATCTTGAAAAAAAAAAAAAGTCAAAGGATTGGCAACCAAGAAGTCTTCTTTCCATGCTGTGAAACTTGCAAGAACCTAGGCTTATATCTTTTTTTATCCTCTGCTCTTCCAAACTCCTTTAGATCTGTAAACCTGGGGAGACTTCAGACACTGGGGACATGACAAGGGAAATCGTGTCACAGTACATATTTTTGGGATCATGGGAACATCTTGTAGTTAAATGATTTCAAGGCTAGACTGGCAGGCCAACTGCCCTCCTGTAACTGTTCCTTATCTCTCTCAAGAATGAGTTCTGGTTTAACTGATAAAGCCGCCGCCTGCAATGTTGGCATCCCATAAGGGTGCCTGACCCATCCTGGCTGCTCCACTTCTGATCCAACTCCCTGCTAATGGCCTGGGAAAAACAGCACAAGATGACCCAGTGCTTTGGCCCCTGTTAACCCATGGGAGATGTGGAAGAAGCTCCTGGCTTCTGGCTCCTGGCTTTGGCTTGGCCCAGCCCTGGCTGTTGTCACCATTAGGGAGTGAACCAGTGGATGGAAGATCCCTCTCCTTTTGTAATGCTGACTTTCAAATAAATATCTCTAAAAAGGAAAGAAAGGAAGCAAACCAGCTTTTGTAAACTCCATCTGCAAACTCAACAGAGATATCACTTCCCTTTGGTTGTTTTATGCACTTAGAAACTGGCTCCCAGCAACTTTTACTGCTATTTCACCTCATCCCACGGTGAATGCCAGAGCTTCAGATTTTAGCTTAATCTACATCCTCTGGCAGTTGTCACTTCAGGTTTCTCTTTGGAGGAAAACTAAATATGAAAGATGAACTTTTCTAAGGCGTTTACCACAACAAACCCTGGGAGAGACAATAAGTTCAATTATTTGAGTTGATTTCGATCAGCAGTAATACTGTCCATATCAACACAATTCTCAGTTTTTCCCTTGTGCCTGTTAGACAAGGCCCTGGACTTGAAAGAGGACACCCTCCAGGAGGACAAGAATAAATAAGAATCTGAGGAGGAGAAGTAGAAAGATAGGGAGATAAATGGGACAGGAAATTGAGGACTACAAGATGGCTCAAGTGTTGTCTTTTTTTTTTTTTTTTTTGGTTGAATAATCAGGTCAGTGCAAATGTCGGATCTGATATGTAAGTAGGAAGGAGCAGTGTGTGTGTGTGTGTGTGTGTGTACACAAGAAAGCACTATGGTAGCAAAGATCCAGTTTGCTAAAGTACACTGATTTAAGTCTTTATGAGGTGGTGCTATTGTTCTAGTTTTAGCATATTTGTAGTGATACTGTTAGACCAAAACACTTGAGACCAAGGATTCTTTGAGCCTTAGCAAGAAAAGGACTGGGTCCTTGGCCAAGTTCCCCAGCCCCCAGGAATAAGGCTGATTGTTGGAACTAAGTCCACTGGACCTTAGAGCCATTTTCGTAAAAAAAAAAAAAAAAAAAAAAAAAAAAAAAAAAAAAAATTAGAAAAGGAAAACCTATATATTGTTTATATTGCACTTACAGTGGGTATAGATAAGAGATGAGATAGATAATATTAAGCAGGGTAAGTTTTGGGGTAGGAGGCCAATCCATAAAAAGTAGTTGTTTCTGGATCGGTTGAGGTTAAGAGTCTTGAAAGTGTATAGAAAAGCAGGAGGGAGTGGCTCCCATTGGGATGTCCCTATGGGATCACAGGGACAGAATCTGGTGAAGCTGTAGATTTTGAAACCCTAAGCACCACTGAGGTTGCTGTTCCATGAGAAGCAGCCCTTGTTTCCTTGTTTGAGGCGGTTTATTTGCATTTTCCTCTAAAACGTCTAAGGATCTCCCGTGAATAATTGTCTTCCAGGGGCCTACTGCTCTTCTTCAGGCCCTGCCACCACCTTGGATCATTGCTCTGGGCTGGAAATGCGATGCAGATTCCAGCAAGCCCCAGAAGGAAAAGTACAGAGTAGTGACCCATGAGAAGGCGAAATAGAAGTAAAAGTGCAAGGTTTTGGCACTTTCTAGGAACCCAAAGGGAGCAGATACAAGGTGGGAGAAATGTAACAGTGAGCCCAACTGAGCCTAGCGGAGCTACAACTCCATTCCCACTGAGCGCCCAACAGCCACCCCTAAACGCCTGCTATTTCTACGGACCAAAACCAGGGGAGAGCGCGCACGCAGTCCCCCACTACCACAAATTCTGCAGTCGAGTTTCCCACGCGTGGGGAAATCGCAGGGGTCAGCACGCCCGCAGTGCAATGGGACAGCCTCGCCCTGGGAAAACCACCTGCCTGATCATGGTGTCTCCCCTGCCAGGTAAGTATGACTTGTCAGCCGCCCGCCCCAGCACAGCCTCACACGCCCCGCACTCTTCACACGCGCTCACTTTGCGCCCCACATCCCCTGGGCCCTCTTCGCCCTCACACTCGCACAGCGCTCGATTGTGCCGACAGCGGTCCCGCGCTCTCTCCCACAGCACGGGAATGCGGTTGCGAATCTGCAGCAGGTCCCGGCCCAGCAGCCGCTGCGTTGTTCTTCATCTACATAGCCCCGCCCCGTCCGTGACGCCACTGAAGGAGCCCCGCCCACCCCGCGCCCAGCAGCGGAACCCGCCCGCGCCCTGGAGAGCTCAGAGTGACAGCTGTGCCCGTCCCGCCCCTCCTTCCCCCACCCATGCGGGCGCCGCGCAGGGACCTGATCCTTCTCGATGCATTACACCTGCTTTGATAAGCCTGAGGAGCATCTGCTCTTTAAACTGGAGGAAAATCAAGGGAGAGGGAGCACACAGTCCCCCCCACCACACATTCTGCAGTCGAGTTTCCCCCATATGGAGAAATCGCAGGGGTTAGCACTGCCACAGTGCAATGGACGAGCCACGCCCTGGGAGAACTGTTACTGGAGAATGGCAGGGTTCTTGTCTTGCGGGGGGAGGGGGGGGTGTTTAAGGGGATGGGCCTTGCCTTGCCGCCTCTGCTCTTCCTGGAACAAAGGACTTTTTGGATGTAAATGCGAAACATTCCTAGCTGAGTTTTCCTTCTGAAGTTATCAGACAGCAGGAAGCCTGGCTGGCATTGCCCTGCTTAGAGGAAGGATGGGCCGGACCCCCTGGAAGATCCATAGGATGTTTGAAGTGCACATACTGGGCTGCACCTGGAAGGTTATCAGGCAGAGGGGGCGGGGACCCCCACCTGCCAGGTTACCGGGTAGAAGGAGCAGGGCAGGATGCAAATACTCGGCTGCCCCTGGCAGGTTATTGGGATGACTTTGAGATACATATGCTGGACCTACAGGTCAACTCTTTAGGCCTTTGTCACACACACATAAGCTCTTATCTGACTTCCTACCTAACAGAGCCACCTGCGTGATCATGCTGTCTTCCCCTGCCAGGTAAGTATGAGTTCCGCCCCTTCCGTCCCAGCACAGCCTCACACAACTCGCTCTGCACACACACAGTGAGTTCCTCCCGCTTCCTGGGCTCTCCTTGCGCTGATCCGCAGATCCCGGGGAGTTTCCAGAAACAGACTGTGATGTGACCTTTTTCTCGCACGGGACTCCGCACCCGGAGCCTCAGCAGCTGACCCTGCTGGCCCCAGCTGCATGGTCGCTGTCCCCTCTGCGTTTTTCGGGCAGCGCCCTTCACCCATCCCACTTCCGGCCCGCGTCAGCGCAATCCTCTCCCGCGTGGAACGATGGCGCCATAGCTGCTTCAAATGGGTCTGCGACCTAGGCGGCTGGGCCCACGTACTTGGGCCATCTTCCCCTGCTTTTCGCAGGCCACAAGTAGAGACCTGGATCATAAATGGAACAGAGGGCACCCAGACCGGCACCCATATGGACGCCGGCAATGCAAGCGGCCCCAAAATCGTTGTTTCTGTGTCAGCAGACATGTGTTCTCCTTGTGAGAACACTCACTGGAAATATTGCTTCTCGACCTGGTCTTTGGCTAGAATGTCGTATTCAGAAATGCTCACGGGCCCAGGCTTGGCCAGTTTTGAAGAACAGAAGTTGACTTGATTGAACCAAGAAAGCCCCTGGAAGAACCCTGGCCTTGGCGCGGGTTTCACGGGTTCCCAGCCTGGTGACAGGAAGGCCCAGGGCCAATACAACCATTGTGAGGACGGCAGGAAGAGAGGAACTCCCCCAATGGGAGAGGCAGGGAGAGGGGTTGAAGGCAGACTTGCACAGCCAGACCTGCCTGTGTCTTCCCACCACAGAGAGGCATTTAAAGAAGACTCCTCATTAAAAGTCCCAGCAAGGCCAGCTTAGAAGGAGCTTATGTAGCCAACTGCTATCCCAGCTGCGCTCAATAACCAGGCCATGCATTAAACTAGACTGAGTTGAAGTGCCAGTGAGCCAGGGCCTGACCAGAGTCACTCCTTTTTGTCCTTGTCTTGGTATCCTCTATTTCCCCTAACCAGTCGCACGACTGCCATCTATTGAAAAATTGATCTTGTAAGAACGTTATCTGTAAGGCTTGGTTACATAAGGTCAGAAAATGTGTGAGATGCCCCCGAGATAAGCGGATCCTGCTTCTCTAGCTTCTGTAACATCTGCTTGGCTAAAACACAAGTTTTGTAATTAATTTCCAACAAGATGTGGTTTTTGCCTTTACAAGCTTACCCCTGAGCTCAGTTGGGGCTGCATGACTTGGAGAACACATGCCCCATACAGCCGCCGGCCTTCAGAAGCAAAGACGCCATCATATCGCCCCTGGGACTTTGGCATCTTTTGTAACTCGCTGTCCCAAACCTAAGTTTGTCACTGGGATTATCCCCATTAAAAATGGGGCCACACTGGCACCGCGGCTCAGTAGGCTAATCCTCCGCCTTGCGGCGCCGGCACACCGGGTTCTAGTCCCGGTCGGGGCACCGATCCTGTCCCGGTTGCCCCTCTTCCAGGCCAGCTCTCTGCTGTGGCCAGGGAGTGCAGTGGAGGATGGCCCAAGTTCTTGGGCCCTGCACCCCAGGATAAGCACCTGGCTCCTGCCATCCAAACAGCTGGCTGCAGCGCGCCTACCACGGTGGCCATTGGAGGGTGAACCAAGGGCAAAAGGAAGACTTTTCTCTCTGTCTCCCTCTACTGTCCACTCTGCCTGTCCAAAAAAAAAAAAAAAAAAAAAAAAAACGGGGCCACAGTAGAGGGAACATTTACAATTCAGTAAAAAAAAAAAAAAAAAAAAAAAAAAAAAAAATTAAAAAACTATGTAGTATTTTAAATATCAGATTGTGGTTGTTAGGTCTGCAATAGCTTGGGGTGTTGGCCTTTTTACTCCCAGAAAGGAGAGACGGAAAAAACGAGATGGAAACCAACCTCAACAGACAGGTTCCTTTATTGGAAACAGAAAGGTTGGCGACTGTTCTTGCCAAGAGACTGTGCACAGGGCGTGTTTGGGACTCAGGTTTTATCTGCTTAGTAGAGAATTTGCCACTCGGGGCAGGAGTGGAGAAGGCAGCTGGGGCAAAGTGGGTGACACTTTGAAGCCTCAGGGGACTTCCCCTGAGCACACACTGAATGGCAACCAATCCTGGTGCCACTCACCTGGTTGGAGAATGCAGTGATGCAGATGGGGTGTCTCCTGTGACTGCCCCCCCCCCAACTATTCACTAGTGAGCAATGGCTGGCCTTGCTGGCGACGCTGCGAGCTCCAGAGCCCCGGGTACCGCCAACCGGCGAGCAGGAGGCGCACTGTGCGCCGCGAGGGTCACCAGTTGGCTGGCAGTCGGGTAGCCGCGGGGAGCCGCGTGGCTTTCGCCTGCCCGCCAGAGGAGCCCGCGCCCGCAGACGCCCGGGTCCGCGTCCCGCCGGGGCGAGTGGGCTCGAGGCCGCAGAGCGGCCTCCACGCAGCTAAGACCCTGCCTATGCTTCCCCAGCGGCCCTGCGGGCGCTCGGAAATTTCGCGTGTCCAGCATGGCGCTCCCCGCGGACAGGGTCGCGGTGAACAGGGTTTGGCTCTCTCGGGCTCTCTGTGGGGACCCGAGGACTCCAGGCCGAGTTTGCCTGTCTCTCAACCCCTCAGCGGCTAGGCCACCAGACCCCACTGCACGGGCCTGTGTGCTGCGGAGGGGGTGGTGCCCACTGGGGATGAGCAGAAGAACGCAGGGGTTCCTGAGAGTCCACGACACCCCACCTTCTAGTTCTGCTATTGTGACTTCAGACCGTTCCCTGGCAGGCTGGGGCCTCTGGCCTCACTCCTGGGGCTCAGACCTCTGGCATCTTGGGCCTCACGTTTGTCTCTAAGGAGTCTTCCAGTTGTGACTGCTGACAAAGTTCCTCCCAAAAGTAAGTTAGTGTGAGATCTGCATTCTTGACTCTCTTTACATCCCCCACCCCCTTTGATGTGAAGAAGAGTTACAGAGATATTAATTGTATCTGGTATCACCCACATCTTAGAGCTGAGCAGCTTGGTGAGCTGTAGGAGCTTACCAGGCAAGACCACTGTCAGCAGAGTGCCCTCAGGTGTGCGTAACTAAGCAAGACCACCGTCAGCAGAGTGCCCTCACGTGTGCGTAACTAAGCAAGACCACTGTCAGCACAGTGCCCTCACGTGTGTGTAACTAAGCACGACCACCGACAGCACAGTGCCCTCACGTGTGCGTAACTAAGCAAGACCACCGACAGCACAGTGCCCTCATGTGTGTGTAACTAAGCAAGACCACCGTTAGCACACTCATGTGTGTGTAACTAAGCAAGACCACCGACAGCACAGTGCCCTCACGTGTGTGTAGCTCATTATTTGTGTGGCTTTCTCCTGCCCAGGCTCTGGCTCTGCTCTGACACAGCTTCATCATGGCAGTACCTCCCAGCACTGTTCCAGGCACAACGGCTAACAGCAGTGCCCTGGACACCTACTACAACCTACGCGCCAAGCTGGAGAGGAGCCAGCAGAACGTCCAAGACATGAGAGAAATTCCTCACGGCCAGAGCTACTGTTTACTTCCTGGCCAACCGCCTGCAGAGACACGGTAGGTCTGCAGAGCCGTGGGCCAGACTGAAAAGTGGGGGTTCCCTTCCTCAGAGAAATGAACACTCTCCACTTTATCTTCCCTTTTCTTCATCAAAGTAAACTCCCTGACTGTACTCCTGGGTCGGTAGGTGCCTGTATTTCATCCTCAGCTTGCCGCAGTGGAGAAAACTGAGGCACAAAGGATGAAAGTTTGCAGGGACAAGGTAGGGAGGAGGAGACTAAAACCCCAGGAGAGGCACTAACGGCTTCTTCTGGCTCAGGGACCTGTGTGAGCTCCTAGGAACCAGGACAGCGCTGTGCGCTCCACTGTCTCAGCATTCAGTTCAAACACTTACTAAGTCCCATCTACAGGTAGCTTCACTTGGCCTGAAAGGGGTAATGATACCCGCCTGCCTTCAAGGAGCTCGGGGCTGTCTGTTCCCAGGCATCTGGCACTATTAGCAGCTCTGGCAGTAACAGAAGGAAGCCCTAACGCCTGCAGAAGATTCTTTTCCCCGTACATGCAGAGAAGCCATTGCTTACTCTTTGCTTACTTTAAGGCCATTTCTAGGAGACCTGAGACCTATGCCACCCTTTCTGTCTCACCCTGCACATGAACTTTGCAAATAGCCGGCAAGGGCAGGAGGCCCTCCAGGATGTGGCCCCAGACATGAGCATGAGGAGAACAAGGCCAAGTGCAGAAGACAGCAGGTCTCAGTCGCAAGCCAGGCCAGTGTAGGTGCTGGCTCACTGTCTCCACAGCCAGCTTTGAATTTGGAAATCCACTGAAAAATCTTAAAGCTGCTAATAATAGAGGGAAGAGGGGGAGGCTGTAATTCATTAAATGTACATGGAAACAAGAGCTTGGGAGGGCAGGGATGCTACAGGAGGGCACCTGCTACATTGCAGTTGTTTGCTTTCAAATTTCTACCATGATTTTTCAATTAATCACTGTGAGTATGGGAGGGCTTCAAACCTGTGATGCTGTTTATTGTCATACACAGTGAACAGTGAGAATTACAGCTTCTTTGTCAATGAAATGCAAAATGATCTTTAAGACATCTTATTGCATTTATTAAAATTGTACTACAATTAAAGGTGGATATCTCACGGTTTAGGCTGTCCCTTGGGACACCCACATCCCCCGTTGGAATGTCTGATTTAAGTACTGGATCCTCAGGGCAGGTGTCATATCCAGTGGGCTATAGTGCAGATTGGGATGGCTGCATCCCATGTGGGAGCGCATGGGATATAGTCTTGCCTTTGCTTTCTGATCCAGCTTTTTGCTAATGAGCCTGGGAGGCAAAAGATGATGGCTCAAGTGAGTAGCTGACACACACATGGAAGACCCAGATGAAGCTTCAGTGTTCAACCTGTGCCCAGACCTGGCTGTTGTAGGTGTTTGGGATCTGACTCAAAGTATAGCAGATCTCTCTTTAAAAACAAAACAGGGGCTGACGCTGTGGCATAGCAGGTAAAGCCACTGCCTGGGGGCTGGCGCCATGGCTCACTTGGTTAATCCTCTGCCTGCAGCACCAGCATCCCACGTGGGTGCCTGGTTCTAGACCCGGTTGCACCTCTTTCAGTCCAGCTCTCTGCTGTGGCCTGGGAAGGTAGTGGAGGATGGCACAAGTGTGTGGGCCCCTGCATTCACATAGGAGACGAGGAGGAAGCACCTGGCTCCTGGCTTTGGATGGGCGCAGATTTGGGGGGTGAACCAATGGAAGGAAGACCTTTCTCTGTCTCTCTCACTGTCTAACTCTGTCAAATTAAAAGAAAAAAAAAAGCCACTGCCTGCAGTGCTGGCATCTCATATGGGTGCCGGTTTGAGTCCTGCCTGCTCTATTTCTCATCCAGCCCTCTGCCTGGCCTGGGAAAGCCATAGAAGAAGGCTCAAGTCCTTGGGCCCCTGCACCCATGTGGGAGACCCAGAAGAAGCTCTAAGCTCCACACAAAGAGAAAGATTTTACATCCCCTGATTCCCTGCCCAAGTGGCTAAAACTCACAGGGCTGGACAGGCCCAAGTGTGGAACCCTGCATCCATGTCTCCACTTTGGTGGCTGGGTTCCAAGTACCTGAGATATCTTCCATTGCCTTCGCGGGAGATCACTAGTAGGAGTTGGATGAGAAGTGGGGCAGTCACAACTTGAATCAGCACTCCCATATGGGCTGCAGCTCCCAAGAAAGGTTTTTAAATCTTCAAACTATTCTGGGATTACTGAAACTCCACACAGGAGAACCATCAGGCCTACAGTCCTTGGTGTCCTCCCAAACACAGGAAATCACTGCTTCATGACCCAGGTCAACGTTTCATTGAAGAAGCCCCAGGGCTTGCTGCTTGCAGTGGCCCGTGACTTAGATCAGGCCTAGGAGATGTGAACCCTGCATTGCCTCATTCAAATCGAGTCCTCTCTAGACGTTGCTCTACTTGTCCATGAGCTTCTTGTTCCTCATCTCTAAGCTGGGGAACACTCAGGAGTCCAAGGAGTACACGTGTGACAACCCCTGCACAGACCTGGTCCCTGGGTTTCCTGTGTGGTGGAGGGGACTGTGCGTCCTCCCCATAGACAGTGACCTCGGCTGCATGGCCACCTGTCCGCTGAGGAAGGCGCGACTCTGTTTCCTCAGGGTGTGAGGAGTACAAAGACCTCATTGCATCGGTGCTGGAGGAGAAGCTTGACTTTGAGGAGATGCGTTCAGCTGCGAGGCTGGGGTAAGGAGCAGGTTTGTGCAAGGAGAAGTGGCAATATCCATGGCTGAACCAGACCAAGACAATCAGTGGGGTTGTGGGGTTGGGGTGAGGTAGGGCAGTGGGGTTCTCCATGAAGTAACATATGAGTAAAATGGAAGCAAATGCCTGGGCAGGACACAACAGCACATGTCCAACTGTGTGTGCCTGGACCCATTTTCTTAACGTTCCTGGGCTGGCTCACCTGTAAGAGGAAAGTACTGACAGCAACTCCTGCAGAGGTTCACGAGGTCAAACTCATGATTACAAGTGGTTGGCACCATCTCTGACACACATGGAATCTCAGTGATTTGCTGTACTTATATTCTTACTCTTTTTTTATAGGCACGGTGAATGTAATTAATAGAATTCTTTAAAGATTTGTTTGTGTATTTGAAAGTCAGAGCTACACAAAGAAAGGGAGAGACAGATGTTGGAGTGGGAGAGATCTTCCATCTGCTGGTTCACCCCCAGATGACCTCATCTGCTGGGGCAGGGAATGGCCAGAGCTAGGAGCCAGGATCTTCTTCCTGTTCTCCCACATTGGTTGCAGGGGACAACCACTTGGGCCAGCTTTCACTGCTTTTTCTAGGCTATCATCTGGGAGCTGGCTTGGAAGAGGAGCAACTGGGGGTCGAACCTGCAACCATACTGGATACTGGTGTCATGTCAGTTTAACCATTACACCATGGCACTGGAACCATTAATGAACATTTCTACAAGAGATATTTTCCAGCTTTTACAGATACTCTTTCATTTTTGACAGGCAGAGTGGACAGTGAGAGAGAGAGACAGAGAGAAAGGTCTTCCTTTGCCGTTGGTTCACCCTCCAATAGCCGCTGCGGCCAGTGCATCGCGCTGATCCGAAGCCAGGAGCCAGGTGCTTCTCCTGGTCTCCCATGCGGGTGCAGGGCCCAAGCACCTGGGCCATCCTCCACTGCACTCCCGGGCCATAGCAGAGAGCTGGGCTGGAAGAGGGGCAACTGGGATAGAATCCGGCGCCCCAACCGGGACTAGAACCCGGTGTGCTGGCGCCGCAAGGCGGAGGATTAGCCTGTTAAGCCATGGCGCCGGCCAGATACTTTCATTTTAAATATATTTCCTCTCAACCAATTTTTCAAGCACTATAGGGCTATTGGGAATTAGATCATTGAGCAGCTATTGCCTGGAAAATGAATTATTACTTTTCTCAAGGCTAGCATTGCCCCTTCCTAGAGAGTTTCATCCATAGGGTAGATTGTGGCATTCAAACTGTCTTTGAGCACTTTGCTGAAGTGATCATAGAAAGTCATATGTGTAAAACCCATGTAAACAGAGATAGGACTTGGAAGGGAGTACAGGACTGAAGCCCCTATTTGATCCCCTGTAGGCCTTAACTTGCCCCACACTTTGTAGCATTTCTAGGGATTAGAGATTGACAATCTGAGAACAACCACTTGGCTGACTGAAAGAGGACATTCAGGCATCTGATAGGGTGGGTGACTCTAGAGGCTTGGTCCAGCTTCAGGATTCTGTGGTTCTCAGCATTAACTGGATACCCCATGTGTGCCTCTACTGAGTGCTGTGCTGAATAATAACACATGGCCGTGTCTGCCCGTACAGAGCTCACATCCTATGTTGGGACAGTGAGCAATGCTTCAGGCTTTAGAAAACAGGGAAATCTCATAGAGATGACGCATTCATCACTGGAAGCTCATGTACTCTCATTGCATTCTGACTGGTTATCCTCATCTCCATGTCATTCTAATGAATGTTGCCTTCATGGCCTTTATGGGACTTCCCACCTCTCAATGCCAGCAGGCGAGCTTGCCCAACACAAATGTTCCTGGCCCTATTGGCATACTGCTTGCTGTTCACTACATGGATGTGGGCTGAGGTGAGGGACTTAATCATAGCAAAAACTAACAAACCTACGGATCCATGCTCATTCCCTCTTCAAAGGAAAATCTCACAAATATCAGCACACACCATGGGCACCGCCCTTGGGCAATTCTAGTGGATGGTTTTCTGAGGCTCCTGGGAGCTGTCATTTAATCTTACATTTCTGTCTTCTTCCCCACCTTAGGAGAGAAGACTCCCTAGTTCAGGCTCGGGCTAGAGAACTCACCCACTTACGGCGCAGGATACAGGAAGGGAGAGAGGTCTGCTCCCTCTTTGCCCAGCACCTGAAGGACACGGGCCAGGCTTTTGAGGGCCTCCTCAGGAACACGGACGTTGCCCACCACCTTGGACAGAGATTCTGTGAGCAGTTGGCCCAAGGAAGCCAGCTGGCAGAGAGCTTTGCCAGAAAACTCACGGGGGGTAAGTGGCTGCATCTCCAAAGGCCCCTCCTCCTCCAGAGTGCCTCACAGGAGGGAGAACCATGCTGTTACCGCCCTAGGTCATTCTTTTGCTCTTGTCTGTGGCACTTCATCCACATGCGTTTTGGATTTTTCAGAGCACTCAGGTAATTCCTTCGAGTTATTATTCTTTTTAGGGTGTCATCTGCAATCAATAAGAGAGTACATAAGATGATCTCATCTTGATGAGCATGGCAGGAAACAGACATAATTTCTTTTCTCTTCTCTTCTTTTTTCTCTCTCCTTTTTTTTTTTTTTTAATTTTCAAAGTCAGAGTTACAGAGAGAGAGGGAGATGGGGAGAGATCTTCTATCTGCTGGCTCACTTCCCAGGTGGCTTCAATGGCAGCACTGGGCCAGGCTGAAGCATGAGCCAGGAGTTTCATCCAGGAATCCCATGTGGGTGGCAGGAGCCCAGGCCATGAGCAGGAGCTTGATTGGAAGTGGAGCAGCCAGGAATGTAACCAGTGGCCCTATGGGATGCCAGCACTGCAGGCACTGGCTTAGCCCTCTACGCCCCAAGGCTGGCTGCCAGACTTCATTTTTGAAAGAGCTTTTCACTGGATGTAGGATTCTAGAATAAAAGTTTTGTTTTGCTTTTTTTCCTCAGAGATTTACTTCTTTATATGAAGGCACTGTTACAGAGAGGCAGAGAGAGAGAGAGAGAGGTCTTCCATCTGCTGGTTCACTCCCAAATGGCTACAACGGCCATTGCTATGCCAATCTGAAGCAAAGTCCCACGAGCTTCTTCTGTGGCTCCCACATGGGTGCAGGGTCCCAAGGACTTGTGCGGTCTTCCATGCTTTCTCGGGCCATAGCAGAGAGCTGGATTGGAAGTGGAGCAGCCGGGTCTTGTACCAACCCCCATATGGGATGCTGGCACTGCAGGCGGCACTGGCTTTACCTGCTATGCCACTGCACTGGCCCCAAGACTCTGTATATTTTGAAATCTAATTTTCTACATCATTTTACTTCACTGGATTTTCTGCATCTACAGGTCTAGGATTCTAATCAAATTTAAACAATATGGCTCATACATATAATAGTCTTTGTTATTTTTCTCAGCTCCTGCAATGACATCCATTACAGTGATGAGTACATCTGGTGGTTTGAAATTTCCCCACAGTTGACTGATGCTCTGTTTGCTTTTGTTCTGTCTTTTCTTGTTTTGGTGTTTCATTTGGGGTTATTCTTACCTCTAAAGGAACACATTCATTAATCTGTCTTCAGTTGTATGTAACCTGCTGTTAATTCCAGCCTATGTGTCTCTCTTCTAACATATTGAATCCTTTTCTTCTGTTTCAGTTTAATGTAGATCTTTTCTAAGGCCTCCCCTGTCTCTCCTTCTCACCTCAGGTTTTTCTCTACAATGTTATACAGGAGTGTAAGTTTCAGAACTATGTCAGTGTCCTTAAACTATTTTAGCTAGATATTGGTATAAACTCAAGTTACTTAAAACAATTGGTTTCTGCTCAAAGCAGCTTTGAAATCTTGCTAAGCAGGACAGGAGCAGCTTTTACTCTGTGCTGTGGCAATTTCTTTCCACTACTAGGACCATAATCTGGTTTAAGAAAAAGGTCTTTGTTGGTAGAGGTTTCAGATTCCCAGAGAGTTTGTTCACAAAGTGCTTAGAGTTCCCATATCCCCTGCCCCCACAGTGCACAGCCCCCTCACCACCCACACTGCCTCCAGAAAGGCACATGTGTTACAGCTGGGGAACTTCCAGGCCATCCACCATCACTCAAAGTGCACAGTTACTGTTAGGAGGCAATAAGGTCTGCAGAACTGCCTCTGAGCCCCTGTTCGTTACAGTTTCTCCCCCTGGCCGGTGGAGGCAGCAACTATCACAACTTCAGTGTGAGCTGGAGATGATTGGAAGTTCTTTGCCCAGGTTTGTACCATTTCCTCACACTCACGTACTCATCAGTTCATAGCTGAACACTGAATGCAGTTAGCCAAGGCACCTATCTCTGAGCAACAGCCTCCTCTCTTGTATTCGCCCTGCGATCTCTTTAGTCTTGAGCTGTTGAAACTCAGTGCAGGCTCTGCCTGGGTTCTCCCTAAGCCCTGCAGTCCGGGGATCTCAGGCAGTGGAGTGGGGCAAGGGCCAGACTCACCTCCTTGGTTTCTCCCTCGCAGGCACCGCTGTGCTGTACTGCACGATGTGTGATGTCCAGCGCTGTTGTTGAAAACTGTCATGTCCTCATTGTTGAGGGGCGAGGGTAAATCTGGTCCCTTCTGTTCCATCATGGGCAGAAGCAGAAAGAATAGGAAGGAGCCAGCATGTACAATGGAAAGAGCTCTGGGCTGAGGGTCACCATTACCAAGGCTCTCATCTCAGCAAATAATTCATTGCATCCACGCCCTTCCTTTGATCAGTGATTGATCCACCCTGAATTTGTTTACTCATTTCTAAAGTGGGTCAGTTGGAATTCCTTTGAGTGCTGTAGAGATCAATTGAAGCAATGCTGGTGAATTGTTTCGTTTCAGGGCTCAGTTGATGCACCAGATAAAGCAGATGCTGGTGTTGGGAAAGGGGATTTCTCTGGCATCACTCTATAGAGAGACTCCCTCTGGGAACATCTGAGAGCACCAGAGGGCCAGGGCTGTCGGTGCCTGGGCTGTGCTCTGGGTGCAATGGTGGTGGACAGGGTTGCCTGTCCTCTCCCAGGAGACTGCAAGTAGGGTCTGCAGGAGAAGCATTAGTGGGAATCAAACCACGCTCTAGTGGGCGGCTTTGGGGTGGAAATGAAGGTTCCAGCTGGAGAAATCCTGAAGGCAACTATGCAAGGGTCCTGTGAGCTAGAAAAGAGATGCTGTAGACATCCTGTATCTACATCGGGAACACCCTGTGCAGGGGATAAGACATCTTTCCAAGGCTCTGCTCTTGATGTGTTCCCAGAGGCCTCCTGGAACAACTCTCCCAGAGCTTTCTGAATGTACACGCAGAAGGATCAGTCTCTGATCATAGAGTCTCATGTCTGTGATGTCTGAATGGGGCCTGCTTAGTTTCTGACTCGCTTTCTATTCGTGCTTTGCAGAGAATCACAATGATCAGAAATATGGAGACAGACAAGAGACCCTGGCCCACAGGTAACTCTGAATGGTGAAGGGGCTGGTGATGGAGTGAGGAAAACTAGAGAGGATTCCAAAAGCAAGGGATCCAAAGAGAGCTCAACGTTAACACCATGAGCAACAACGACAAAGCCAACCCAGAGACTGCGGATGGGACCTCTTTGTCCATGGATTTTTACAAGGATGTGTCCTATCTCTAATGGTCACCTGCTCTACTGGGAGCTCATACATTGCTTCCATTTATTAGTAATGTCTCAAGTTCACTTTTAGTCTGACCTAAAGGGAAACCAAGCAGTGGCCCATGGTTTCTGTGTGAGTTTTAAACCTTCATGCTTGAACCCCAGATTGAGATGCCTGTCTCATTTCTGCACAGTTTTCCTGAGATTTGTTAGCAGATGTTTTATTCCCAAAAAGTTACCTTGAAAAACAAACTCAAATGACATCAAATATCTGGAGAAATCTCAAAGGTGGAAGAGCCCAGGGAGGTTTTGCTGTCTCGGGAACTAATATTCAAAGAGCCACTTCATGTAATATAAAATACAATGCTTTATTTATACATCTTGTGTTCACTGTTTTGGGTCTCTAACTGGATTTAGGGCAGTTCCTGAGTCGTCTTCTTCACACTGAGCTATGTGTCAGTGCACTGAGCACCTGCTGCTGTCTCTGCCCCAGCTCTAGCCCACCTCGCCCCATCAGAAGTGGATGCCACATTGCTTCTTGTTGCGTTGTCCTCACTGGTGTTGGTGCTGCTTCATGAGCTTCAGATCAGGACCTGTAATGAACTTTGTTCGCTAACTTGGTTACCTCTCTCATCTTGCCTCTCCCACCAGGCCCCACAGAGAGCACCAGAGGGAGGGAGGGAGTGTGGAGCCCGAGGACGCGGTGGATGAACGGTATCTGACTCCTTCCGGCCAGCACAACTGTGCTCAGCCTTCCAGCAGTGACATCGTCCTGTCTGAAGCACAAGAAGCCACCTCTGCTGTGGACCCAGGCTGTGACTGCTCCCCTTGTAAATAAAGTACGGCTCAAAACCTTCCAGTAGCTTCTTCCTTCTGCACGCTCACCGCTTCTGTCTGAACTGAGCTGTAGCATCTGTGTAGACAGGCCTAGAAGCTTCTCCTTGAAAAGGCATATAGGCTGAAAAGAGTGCTGGGCTCAGGTGTCAAGTGCAGTATTTTCAGTGTTCCTGGTTGACATCTCGCCTGAGCCACCCTGCCACCACTGGATAGAGCATCTGATGCACGCACAGTGGCCCATAGAGGAGAGTGATGGGAGCACGGGAAAGTTTCAGCCAACTCCACAGTCCATATACACAACCTGCCTTTCATGGGACAGCTCTTTTCCTGAGATGGTCTTTTTTTTTTCTCAAGAGTTATCTATTAATTTGAAAGGCAGAGTTACATTCTGGCAGAGAGGGGCAGAGCGAGAGCGAGAGCAAGAGAGAGAGAGAGAGAGAGAGGTCTTCCATCTGCTAGTTCATTCCCCCAATGTCTACAACAGCCAAAGCTGATGTGATCTGAAGCCAGGAACCAGGAGCTTCTTTTGGGTCACATGCATGTGCAGGGTCCATGGACTTGGGCCATCTTCTACTGCTTTTCTAGGCCACAGCAGAGCGCTGCATTGGAAGTGGAGCAGCTGGGACTAGAAACCCTCCCCCCATATGGGATGTCACTACTGCAGGCAGTGGCTTTACCCACTATGGCACAGCACCAGCCCCCCGCGCTCTGAAATGGTCTTGATAATTATAGTCCATGGATGGTATCCCTGCATTTTCCAATCATGTAGGAATACTGCCAGCCTTGCTCAGTTATCAGGCATCCTGTCCCCTTGCCTCCTCCCAAGGTCCCATCAGAGTGACAGTTGAAAGGCGATTTTCCTAAAGACAAGTCTCTGATGTTGCCAGCCCCTGGTAAATGGCCAGAATGTCATGCTTTGTGCAGCAACAAAGGTTTTCTTTTTTTTTTTTTTCTTTTCTTTTTTTCCCCAAACCTTGGGAGGTTTCTTCTCATTTCTGCAATGCTGCTGTCCAATTCAACAGCCAGCATGTCTGGTGAAAGAAAGGCCATGAGTAAGTGTGGTGTCAGCAGCATGCTTCCCTTTCAAAAACCCCCAGGAGCCAGGGCAGCTCCTGCATGGCCAGAGGAGACCCCTGGGCAGCAGATTCGCTGGTGTGTGTTTAGAACACAGCTTCAGTCTTTGTCTTCCCTTTCTTTATGTCCAGCTTTCATTTCCTGGAGTATTTTCCTATATCCTTTTCTTGGCAGCAGAATGAGACTGTGTTAATTCACTCAGGACCCACTGGGCTATTTGCACAGTAATATAAACCCCATCAGTCTCCTCTTTCTCCCTCTCCTTCACGTGGCAGGTGTAAGGAGGTGCCCTTTATTGCTCAGATCATCCTCCTAGGAAGGAATCCCCATTTCCCTTTCACATTTCACCCTGAGCTGCAGAGGAAGTGTTCACCATGTGTTGAACTGGTCTGGGCGAGGTATGTAGTAGAGGAAGGTATTTCCAGTTCCTGCAAGTCACACCGAGGAGGTAGCCACAGCTTCCACGGGAACCGTCTGGCCTTACCTGGAGGCCCTCAGTGTCTTTGTTCCTCCTCTTTTCCTCCCCTGCTCCTCCCATGCCCCTGGGTGGAGGCAGCCCTGTGAGTGTGCTCAGTGCTTGCCCATTCTTCACTTGAAACCCACCTGGAGGGCTCCTGCAGAAAGGGGACCCACGATCCTGAGAGGCAGGGATCATGTTAGGTGGCCCCCAGCTTTCCAACAGTGACAAGGATTCATCCTCCCCCTCCCTCATCTCACGCCTTGGAGGAACGGCTGCAGAAGATGAGATCTAAAAAACTGCGGAAGCACCTGAAGGAGACCATGGTGGTCAATGTCAGCCTGCGACAGAGGCTGCAGCGTCACATCAGCACCATGGACAGAGACAGTGGTAGGGGGGCCCAAGGGGCCTGAGTCTGGCAGTGGGTGTGTTTCCACGGGCAGGACACTGCCCAGAGCTTCAGAGAATCTAAGCACATGTTGGACCTGTTTCACCCACTTCTTACAAATGGACTGGATAGAGAGCGAGCACCGGTGCTGTTCCTCTTATTCTGCAAGTGACCAAATAGACTTAGGTAGAGACTTGACCATGCTAAGCTCTTCCTTCCCCTTACAGCCATCTGACCCCCAAACCATGTTCGTGCCTCTGACTCTGAGCACGGTCTGCGTCTGTGGACAGTCTCCTCCACTGCCATTCTCATCAGCCTCCTATGTCTGGTTTGGTCCTTGCTCCCAGGGCTCCTCGTGGATCCTAGGGTTCTTCTGCCTCAGCCCTCGCCTTCCACTACTCTCATACTGAGGCCTCCAGGCCACATCATTGAGCTGGGCCCCAACAAGAGTGACCGGGTCGCACACACGGCCCAGTCTTCCTCATGTTGCAGCACTGGGTGTAGAATGATGTGAATGTGCTGGAGCTGGGAAGCAGGTGACCAGGAAGCTTGTTCCCCATCAGCCTGTCAGTGCAGCCCCTCAGGCCCTGCCGTGGAGTTCAGGGAATTAGCAGGAAGCCTTCTCTTAAGCGAATGTGAATACCTTGCCTCACTGTAATTCTCTCCTGGACAGGATGCACCTCCAACCTCTACTGGCAGGTCCTGGATTCCATTGTGCAGCTGTATGATGAAAACAGGGTCCTCAGGGAAAAATACCAGAGACTCCCTGTGTGCAGGAACCCTGTGTGCAGAGGTAAGTGGTGAGGGCACAGCGGGAGGTCCTGGAAAATGTTGCCTTCAATGAGTCTTCTCATGAAAGAAACTATACAGAGAGCTTTTAGGTCTTCTTCTCCCAAAGAGAACCCAACAGCAAGGAAACCAAACTTAGGGAACTGCTTCTGGGTTTGCATTTGCCTCCCCTACATCAGATGGAACAAATCATAACCAACCCCAAATCCTTCCCTAAGAAGATGGGTTGATGGGAAACACCTAAGGAATGAGAAATAAGCATTTTTTCATTTTTCATTTTTTAAAAAAATGGACTGAGACAGGAGCTACTGGACAGAACCAGCGCCCCAACCATAACAAAAACCCAGAGTGCCGGTGCCATGGCTCAGGGGCTAATCCTCTGCGATTTAGACAGTGAGAGAGAGACAGAGAGAAAAGTCTTCCTTTCCGTTGGTTCATCCCCAAATGGCTGCTATGGCCAGCGCTGCGCCGATCCGAAGCCAGGAGCCAGGTGCTTCCTCCTGATTTCCCATGCCCGTGCAGGGCCCAGGCTCTTGGACCATCCTCCACTGCCTTCCGGGGCCACAGGAGAGAGCTGGACTGGAAGAGGAGCAACCAGGACAGAATATGGCACCCCAACCTGGACTAGAACCCTGGGTGCCGGCGCTGCAGGCGGAGGATTAACCTAGTGAGCCACGGCATCAGCCCTTACTTTGTATTAAAGAACTTTTTGGTTAGTTCCTGAAGATATCCCTGGAAACGCCCTAAGGAGAAATTACCTTTGCAGAAGGTTGCTTTCCCCTGGGATCAGGGGCATCAGCCAAGATCTATGCCTTGCTCTTTTTTTTTTTTTTTTTCCCAGCTCAGTCCCATTATTTAAATACAGCATAGAGATAGGAGTCACGCTACAAGCATCATTTGGCCCAAGGGTCCCATGCCTCCCAAAAGACAGCGAGCCTGCCTCCTTCAGAGGCCCAGGCCCAGAGCCAAACTGGCCACAGGAAACAGGCAAGCACAGAATGAACTCACTTCCAGGACTCGGCACATTTCACCCTTCCCCCACAATCCTCTGCTCTCTTGCATCCCTAAGTCAGGCCAGCTCCTAGCCTCTGAGCCACCAGGGAGCTCTCTGTGGGATATTTAACAAGAATTTAAGTTATATAAAATTTAAAATTGCCCTGTGAAAGCTGTTGTTTCATAGACAGTTTAAAATATCCTTCCATACATAATCCTCATCAGGTGACGGCCCTCGTCATACATACCTGAGTTTTGAAACGACTGCCATCTGAGGAAGCTCCATACTCAAGCTTCCTTATGGGTCTCATTAAAGGCTGTCCTTATCCTGTGATGGAAGGAATCCCAGGTGCTTTTTCCAGATTCAGGGGCTGAGAGGAAAAGCCCTGGTAGCTTAGAAAAAGATTTCTATTAGAGACCGTTACCTAAGTTTTCTAGTCTGAGAAACGTTTTAGGTACAATATATGCATGCCTTGCCCTTTATTTGGCAATTTCCCTGTTCCTTCTTCTGCTCACTTCTTTCCCCCACCGCTGCCTTCTATCTGCACAAGAACATTGACAAGACTCACCGGGCAAAGCGTGTTCCTGTCCCAGCCAAAGTCATGCTCACCCTGTAGAACTTGTCCAGCTTCCTCCAGGTGGAAGCCCTCCCTCCGCCTTCCCTGACATTCTGTGATGTAGCAGAAGACATGTTGGTGTCCAGCTCAGGCTTTTGACCTCTAGGTCATGTGGGTTGAGTCCTTAGCCCCTTGTCACCATGATCTTCTCACAGTCTTGTTATTGTCCAAGGACCCTGGTGCCTCTCACACTGTAGGGCTCTTCCTGTGGCCCCACCCTCCTATGAGATGATTTAGGAGAATTTTCCTGCAAATGTCTTCTCTTTGCTGTAACAAGTCTGAATGTGTGTGTTTGAGCTATGGCTCTCACCCCAGGGCCTTACAAAGACCTTTATTTTCCCCAGGGGCAGCATGCAGGGTAAACTGAGGCCGAGGAGGAGGAGCTGGTGGGGGTCTGGCTAACTCACCTGCAGCAGCAGCTGGGAGCAGGGCTCTTGGCATCAGGAGGTGCTGGGGCCCTCTGTCCCACACCACGGGCAGCCAGCACACTTCAGGAGACTCTGTCTTGAATGTGCTAGCGCCACCATCTCCTTCTGGCCTGTAATCCACTCCTGTAACTTCTCCCCTTCCCCATAGTCGGGCTCCCCCTGGTCTCCATCTCCACCCAGCTCCAGCCCCAGCCCCAGGCACTTATCAGCAAGACCACACAGAAGATTGCTAATGAGTTGTTTTTGTTTGTTTATTTATCTATTTCAGGTAACAACTGAAGTATTAAATGACTTGTTTAATTTCAATACCAAAAGTTAAGTCAGCAATAATTCTCTAATTGATGAGAAAATAAAACAACAAAGCAAGTCTAAATCAAGGAAGTCACCATCTCTGAGAACCAAATTACACGGCAGGACCAATGGGCCCTTTGCTTGCAGAAATCCCAGCCCTTCTTCTGCTAATGGGATAGCCCCTAAGACACCAATGCCCAGATCAGGAGAGGATCCTCAAAGGCACTCATCCTTTTCCCTCCCCATCCCAGCCAGGAAAGAGCAAGGATTTGAGTCCAGGAACAGGCAGAAAAAAGTCCCTGCAGATGGTTTACCAGCTCTTAGGCACATGTTCATTTTACTTGAATGTTAGGGTTTAGAAACCTCAGAAAATAAATTTCATTTTACATACGTTTTGTTGCTTATCTTTTTTGTACAAGTTGAAATTAAAACTTTCTTTCTCCAGCTTGAAACAGCAATGTCTATCCTTCTTTTTAAAGGTGTTGTTATTTGGAAGGCACAGTGTGCACACACACACAGAGCGAAAGAGAGAAAAAGAGAGAGAGAGAGAGAGAGAGAGAGAGAGAGAGAGAGGAATCTTCACTCCCCAAATGCCTCCAATAGCCTGGGCTGGGCCAGGTGGAAACTGGCACCATGAGGCCCATCGAGGTCTCACTCCTGGCTGTCAAGTAACCCAGTCTGTGAGCCATCACTGCTCCCTCTAGGCACATTAGCAGACAGCTGGACTGGAAGTGGAGGCAGGTCTGATACTCGGCTCTGATATGGGATGCAGGTGTCCCAGTGGCAGCCCAGCCCATGGCACCACAATGTCTGCCCCTGAACTCTCATCTTTTCATTTTTTTTTTTATTGCTCAGATTATTTTTTTAAAAAAAGATGTATTTATTTTATTTGAAAGTCAGAGTTACACAGAAAGAAAGGAGAGGCAGAGAGAGAGAGTCTTTAATCCACTGGTCCACTTCCCAGTTGGCCTCAATGTCCAGAGCTGCACTGATCTGAAGAGAGGAACCAGGAGCTTCTTCCAGGTCTCCCATGCAGGTGCAGGGGCCCAAGGACTTGGGCCATCTTCCACTGCTTTCCCAGGCCATAGTAGAGAGTTAGATTGGGAGTGGAGCTGCAGGGTCTTGGAATGGTGCCCATATGGGATGCCAGCACTGCAGGCAGCAGCTTTACGCGCTATGGTGCAGTGGTGGCCCCTAAACTCCCATCGTCATAGGTACACTCCTGTATACTGCAGAGTGGTAGCACCAGTCCAGGGCCATCAATCATTCCAGAATCAAATGTCACTAAGTCCCTGGGATTGCACAGGAAAACTGCATTGGGTCTCCCACTCTGACAACTGACATAGGTCAGGCAAGAAATTCTGTGATGTAGGAGGCAGGTCTGTAGGGTCTGTAGGAGAGCAGGGTCACACAGGTTCACTGCCAGACAACCCAAGGGAACAGTCACAGAATCTTTGCAAAGAGTGTTGAGAGGTGGCTCTTCACTCCTGATGTTGAAAGTCCTCCTGAGCGCCCAGATTTCCGTCCTAAAGGTTTCAGTGCAGCCCACAGACGGAGACATGTGCCCAGATTGCACTGGGCATTTTCACAAACTTCACTCCTGTTTGCATTTCTTTTCCTGAAGCTGAACTTTTCCTGTCCACTGACTTGTCTTTGGCAATCCACCATAAAGCTGGACATCTTTGAAACACAGGAAGCCCCAGGCTTACCAGACCTCTAGGCTAGCAGGCTGATTCAGGTAGGCACCAGGAAGACACTGCCCCCACACCCTGGTGTGGGAGGGGCCTTGGAGGAGAGTGTGCTGCAGATGGTGATCTCCCTGTGCTGGGAGCAGTGAATGCTGATGGCTGCAGCGCCACAGGCCAGGCAGAGCCTCACAGAGAGTTTCCATGCTGGCGTCAGCCGGCTCTTGACAGACTCCTGTGAAATTTTCCTGCACACTTTCAAAAGCTCATTTCTTACTGCACTGTAGTGGCGGAGTTTAAGCCACATCGTTGTGTAGCCTGGGGTAGGTTGCTTGTGGGACTTGTCAAGTGACAGGGGCCTGAGTGGGAAATGGCGATGACAACAGCAGGCCCAGAGTGAGAGTTGCGAAGACCATGGGGGCATAAAACGACCCTTCCCTGACCGGGAATCGAACCCGGGCCGCGGCGGTGAAAGCGCCGAATCCTAGCCACTAGACCACCAGGGATACACAGCAAGCGCTGCCTGCTGTGTTTCCCCCGCAGCAGCGGCTGCGTTGGACACGCACGTCGGAGAAGAACTAATCCATGTTACCACACCTGCGCCTCGTCCCGTCTTCCGGGAAGCCCTGGGAGGCCGCCCCCTCCAGATTCCCGCCAAAGGGCGAACCGCACGGGACCCACCAGGAGCCCCGCCCCGCAGGCAGCCTTGCGTCCCGGCTGAGCTCAGACAGCAGGCAGCCTCGGGGAGCAGACAGCGGGCCTCCGGGGAGGTGTGCGCAGCCGCCAGGGCACCCGGGGGTGGCCGGCGGGAGGGAGACCCGAAGGCGCCCAGGGTACGAGGAGCTGAGAGTTGAGCCGCTACGAGCTCCCACGACAACGCACACGCAAGCAGGGACACAGACGCCCGAGGGAATCTCTCTCAAGCAAGGCCTTGGGGTCCCCAGAGACCACCACGAGCCCATCCCCCAAACCCTGCCGCCCCTGAGTGTTTCCATCTCAGCTGGAGCTCGGTCCCCATCCTCCCCACGCTCAGAGCAATCCCAAACACCAGGGCTCTGACGCCGAGGCGTTCCTCGACTCCACATCTAACCCGCCAGCAGCGCGTGTGTTCCTGTGGCTCGCGGACGGGCCTTGCTGTCACCCGGTCCTTCCTCGTGGTGACGGAGTTCAAGCAAGCGGCGCGGACCAAGGCGAGCAGACCCATGTCCCTCGGGCCCCCCCGGAATGGCACTGGGCTGTCCTTGCCGCTTTCGTCGGCTCTGTCCTCCCCGTCAGCCTCTGCCTGGCCTGCCCCGGGCCCAGGGACCGTGGCGGGGCCCTAGCTGCGAGGCTCCTGTGGGAGCGGCGGGCACCCGGCAGCTCCCGGGGCGGCCCGCGGAGGAGCCCCAGCGGCTCCTTCGGGGATGTGCGAGGGCGGCGAGGCACGGGCGTGCGGGGCCGCAGGGAGTGCGGGTTCCCCAGAGGCTGGCGCCCGTGCTGCTCCCTAGGGGAACGGACACTGCCCCCTCTGTCCCGCAGGACCCTAACGTGTTCGTGGAAACGCGGGGTTTGTTATCCTCTGTGGATGGGGGAAGTGACCGATGGCGGCGGGAAGGGGACGAGAAAGGCACGATATTGTCTCATGAAGATACCCGGGCACGAGGCTTCATCTGCATGGCTTTCAGGGAAATATTTTAGCAGGTAACACTGTGGTAGGTTTCCGTAGTGTAGTGGTTATCACGTTCGCCTCACACGCGAAAGGTCCCCGGTTCGAAACCGGGCGGAAACAAGACTCTTTTCCTGAAGTGAGGAGAATAAGAGCAGAGTGAAGAGGAGACGTGGCCACGCAGTTCACATCAACCACACCTCGTTTCTCTTCTCCCGTGCTGGCCATTGTCACCCCGCTCCTGCCACATTTACAAGAGGGAAATGCTTTCAGGTTTTCTTTCCTTTCTCTCTCACTTTCTCTATATATATATTTCTCTTCTTTTAAATATTTGCTTATTTATTTGAAATACAGAGTTAGAGAAAGATGGAGACACAGAGAGAAGTCTTCCTTCTGCTGGTTCACTCCCCAAATGGCCTCCACAGCTGAAGCTGAGACAATCCACAGCCAGGTGCCAGGAGCTTTTTCCAAATCCCCAGGTGCGTGCAGGGGCCCAAGGACTTGGCCATCCTCCGCTGCTATCCAGGGAAGCAGCCAGGACATGAACTGGAGACTCAGTCCTCTGCCTGGCACAGCCCCAGCTCTTGAGGTCATTTAGGGGATAAATTAGCAGATGGAAGATTTTTCTCTCTCTTGCTCTCTAAGACTCTGTAACTCTGCCTTTCAAATAAAGAAATAATTCTTAAAAAAAAAAAAAAAAAAAAGCTGTTGCTTGACAGCTATAGGCCCATAATAACTTCAGCACACACTGGTAAGATGAGATGTGAACAGCTCCGCACTGCTGCAGGCTCAAATGCCAGGAAATACCAGCCTCTCCAGGGTAATGGACAATCAATACAGACTCGCAGACTAGTCTTCCTGTCACGCACCATCAAACAGAGAATGCATCTCTGTCAATCACCACCTAACAGAGATCACCCCAGAAGTTCACTTGAAAAGATCACACTCAGAAACCCCCAGCGATGCCCCTGGTGGGAGAAATCACGATGCAACAATGAAAGAAAGAACAAAAGCCTTGGTCCAGGACCCAGGTTCAGCATGCAGGAGTAAAGAGCTCTGTTTCTGCTCATGGGAGAAACAGAAGAACCAAGGGATCATGAGCCAATAGCGCTAGGGCCCAGGTCTGTCTGTCGGGTGCAGATTCCTTTGGCTCCAGTGATGCATCTCACATGGACAGATGGTCTGGGCAGAGCCCCAGCAGACATCTGGCAAGGAATACTATGGAGAGAGTTATCTGCATGCTCCCTGACCATTGTACAGCAGGAGAAGACGCATTGTCTTCTCATCACTTCCTGTGGAAGCCAAAGCAAGATCTCTGAAGAAATAAAGGAAAGCAGGAGAAATAATTGCATGGATACAGCCATTTTACTATTGCTCAGTCATTTTGCAAACTTGGAGGGGGGTTAGATGCCTACAATTATGGGCTAGCCACATATATTATAGTACAGAGATGCTATGCATGTCTACCCTGAATAGAAAACCGAATTAGATTGCTTTGAATACATGGTACTGGCAGAAAACTTAACTGAAAAGAGATTTTTAAATTAATCCAGAGCAATATTTGGAGTTTAAGAAACAAATCCCTAGGAAGATATTTATTTCAGCCATGGAAGACCAGCATTCCATATGGGGTTCAGTGACTTTCCTACTTTTTCTTCCATCAAAAGCTCAGGAAACTTTGGGACCAAAATTTAGAAATGATACACATAACTTGGATATATCTCATGAACATAATGGGCATAATTTCCCAGGAGTGGGGAGAAGCCAGGTACAAAAAAGTACACAAGGGCATGAAATTTAAACATTTATTTTGGTGAAAAAAATTTTAAAATCCAAGCATTTTTTTCATGATATGATATTTTTGGAACTTTCTGAATACTGATCATATGCATGGATTTAAAAAAAAATTACAGCAAAGGAAACTTACCTTTGACTTCCATTTTCACAATCTTTTTGAGTACCCTTGTACAATCATTGACATGAATTTAAAAAAGCAATTGTGAGTTCTTGAATTAAGACTCAGAATTGTGATTAACTAAGAGAGAGAGAGGGAAGGGTTGGCTTGGAAAGGGGCTTCACACACCTTTCTTGAATCATAGTAATCTTCTATAACTTGAACTGGATGCTGACTGCATCTACAAAATTAAACACATTGCACTAATTACTTCTTTTTACAGAGTACTGTACCGTAGTGCAGTAATTTACAATGTGTACTGTAGTGCAATAATTTATTGTTCCCATAAAAACTAGGATACAGGGAGTGGAGACAAGCCAGTCTGGACCACGGCTTTTTATTTGGCTTTTTATTCTAATCTCAACTCATTTTATTCTAAACTCATTCCACTCAATCTGGCTTTGTGTTAAAAAAAAAAAAAAAGAAGTCTGACTGCTATTTGAAATAGCTCTCCCATCTCCCTGGGTGAGACCCCAGTGGATAAGAGTGGCCATCAGAGAAGGATGTACTTTTCTCCGGAGGGAGGAGAGAACTCCCACTTTGCGTATGGCCCTGTCTGAATACTGATGGCGTTTGCAGAACTCAGAAGGCTTCCATGGCCTAGGCAGCTCATGTCAAGGGCCTCGGGTGATCACTGACGTCACATGTAAGAGGGTTAATTGTTAAATTAACAACAGGAGTCACTGTGTACTAACTTCCCATGTAGGATCTCTGTTCTCAAGAGAACTACAGTATTAACATTAATGGTAAAACTTGATCCCAAAGATTTGCTTTGTTCTATTGTGATATTATGCATCCTAAGTTCTAGTTATGTCTAAGTGTCAAACTCCATTGCCTGTGTGTTTAGGTATTTCTTTAAAGTTTATTAGGTGTCTCAAATGTAAAATCTTGTGGAATTCCTAGCTCGTATGTTTTAACATAGGGTTAGATACTAAAAGACAGCCGAGGAGAGTTCTCAAAATGGCAAAATTCTGTGGACTTGGGACTCCAAGTTTTGGATCCCGAGCTTTTGCGTGTAGCTCTAAAGACTCCCTGATGCAGTCTCCGTACTGAAAAGGGTAGCTGCACACGTTGCTCCAGAGAACTAAGGAGCTTCTAACTAAAGCTCCGGTATTGGGAATTGCTGATGACAGGATTCTATGGAATTTGAATGCCAAAATTCAGATTCCAAGCTTTTCTATGTAGCTTTAAAGAGGCCCTGATGCACACTTTGTACTGAAAAGGGTAGCTACAAAAGTTGCTATGGATCCCAGGATCTGGATTCTAAGCCTAGTGTGTGCTTAAAAGCCTCTGAAACAGACACTGTGCTGGCCAGGGGAGCTGCAAAGGTGTTCCAAGGAATCAGAGTTTGTGACAAGAACTCCAACATTAGAAATTCCTGAGCAAGCCACTCTTAAGGTCCTCTTCAGATCAGTTTCAGCGTAAATGAAAGGGACCTTACCAGGTGCTATTGAGCACGACCACCCCCTTGAAATTAGGACTAAACTTCTACCTCTTAAGTCTTCACAGGTGAATGTGAAGGACATGACTGACTGTTCCTATAAGCCAACCAGAAGCCTTAAGTACTGCAAAGCAAAAGGGATAAGTAAAAACTTTTGTCTCCTTAAGGCAAACATGCTGTACCTGCCTGTCTTAATCATCTCTGGGAACTGTTATTGACGATAAAGCTACCTAATGCTTTATTCTATTGTAATTCTCTATACTCAAGCTAAATGGGTTTATAATCTACATAAGGATAGCCTACCACTACCCACTGTCTGGGAATCTGTAAGATATGTGGTTTTCATCTAAAGGGGCACCCCACCTACAATTGGTTTTGCTCCAGTTTTGCTTATACTAATTAACAACTTATGTTTCAGAACTCGACTCCTGGGAGTAACTGACCGTGCAGGGGACACAGACCTTGGCAATGACTGCTCCAGCTCACAAAGCAAATTTGTTAGATAGGATCGACAGAGACTTCCAGACCCTGGATAGGCCAGGGCCTGCGCTACGCTCCTCAATAAGCAGGAAGCAGTTACAGAAGACATGATTCAAAGTCCATCCACTCCCCTTAGGATTAAAGGGATGGAGTCTCTGAGGGGGGAAAGAAGTAGGCAGGCATATAGGTTAAAATCCATTAGGTTTGTGAGCTGGAAGACCACGCCTTTGCCACACCCCTGTGTGACCTCACACCCTACCTGATACCTTCTCCAAGCCCCTGTGTGACCTCATGCCCCTACCTGGCCACTCCTGGGTGCCCACCAGCCAATCAGGTCAATTAACCACTCCCCTTTGGAAGTGGGTTAAAAGCCTGGGAAGTGGTGTGTCCAGGCCCCTTCACTTCTTCCCTGGCCTCTTCCCAGGAGGGGGCTTGCTATAGCCCTGAGCCTCCAGGGCACATGGCCTTCAGGCCACACGCCCTAGGCTTCCTGGGCTAGATGCTCCTCCACGAGGCTGGTTCCTTGCGCGCGGTATGAACCCAGATTTATCTCCCTTTAAAAAAGCTCTTATGCACCTTTCGCACTAAATAAAAGCATTTAAAAACAAAAAAAAAACTCTCCGGGGAGAACGGCTACTACGACCACATTATGTCATTGGTGGAAGCTCCTGCCGCGGGGTCCCTGCGAGGCAGCAGTTCACTGTTGCGGGTATTCCCCGTCGAGTTCTGACAAAGAGCACGTCCAAGTTTCCTTCTTTGACGTGGCCAGCTGCGGGTTTGTGCACGGTGAGGTTTACTCCTCTTCGGATCGCTTTGGGCCAGGGACCACCCTCCGCGCAGGTGGCTGCAGGAGTCCAAGCTGAGCGACACCGGTCCCATTGCTAGCTGTGGCTGGAAGGCGTCGCGGTGTCCCGGGCTCCAATGGCAGACCTCCAGGCTGGCGAAGCTTGCTGGCAACCATTATGCCGCCTATCATTCTGAGACTTCAAAAACAAAGCAACATACTCTCCTCGCTCCCTCTTCTTGGACGTGTAGAGATCCTTGAGCGTTTCTCTCCCATGCGCGTCTCCGCTTCTTCCTCCCTCTTCTTCCCCACAGTCACGATTCCCACCCCTGGGATCTGGCCGGTGCTTCCCCGCAGGCAGGCCTCCTGGGAGGTCTCGTTGTCTCAGCGACGCCTCTGCTTTCTTGGGCTCTTTTCCAGTGTCTGCTTTTGGCGCGGTCACCCACCCGCACCAGTCGCACCGACCTCACGGACTCTGCCGAGCGCAGCCGGGCGGAGCGGGAAGCGCCGGCACGGTTCCCACGGGCGCGCTCGGACCTCGTGGGCCCCAGCACGGCTCCCGCGCTGGGTCGGGCACTCGGGCGTCCCTGGTGCACTGTTTCCGAAGCAGGCGGGGCCAAGGCCACTCGGCAGCCCTTCTGGTGTGAGGGTTTCTAAGGGGACGCACGCGACAGGGTCCCAAACACTCCCGAAGCTTGGAGTTCGCAGTTATCTTGCAGAAGGGAGGAAAAACCTAGGCTTTCAGTGAATGCGCAGTGCATTCTGAAACCGGAAACATGGTGCTTCCCGTGTCTCTGTGGCACAACCGGTTAGCATGTTCGGCTGTTAACTGAAAGGTTGGTGGTTCCAGCCCACCCAGGGAGTAGCCAAGCTTTACTTTTAAAAGGAGGGTTAGTGCGTTTGTGGTCATTGTTACACATATGTTACTTAAAAGAAGACAACAACCTCCTATCCTGAGTGTCTTGTCCACCAAATAGTACAATTTTTTTTTTTTTTCGACAGGCAGAGTGGATAGTGAGAGAGACAGAGAGAAATGTTTTCCTTTTTGCCGTTGGTTCACCCTCCAATGGCCGCTGCAGCCGGGGCATCTCGCTGATCCGAAGCCAGGAGCCAGGTGCTTCTCCTGTTCTCCTATGTGGGTGCAGGGCCCAAGGACTTGGGCCATCCTCCACTGCCTTCCCGGGCAATAGCAGAGAGCTGGCCTGGAAGAGGGGCAACCGGGATAGAATCCGGCGCCCCAACCAGGACTAGAACCTGGTGTGCCAGTGCCGCAAGGCAGAGGATTACCCTGTTAAGCCACAGCGCAGGCCCAAATAGTACAATCTTAGTGCATCTTTGTCAACTTGCCATTCAGAAGCATCTCTATAAGCATGTTCCACATAAAGACCATGGCCTCTTTTCACTTGTGCCTAACATAAGAAAACCATCACTATCCACAAACCAAGAGGCTATTCTTCCCATTAGCATCCTGTATCTTCAATGCTACTCTTAACTTGATACATCCTATGTGGTAGGAGTAAGGAGATGAGCAAGAGAGACTAACGGGGAGTGAGAGGAAGAGAGAAAGAGAGAGAGAGAGAGAGAGATAGAAAGGAAGGAAGAAATACTTGTAACTATTACATGCTTCTTTCTGCAGCTGGTCTCATACAAGTCTGGTATTTGCAACTGCCTTCTTTCACTCTGTTCCATGTTCCTTTGCTCTCTGCAAGCACCTCAGCTGGTCTTTGTTATTTACCTGGTGTGTGTGGGGGTGGGGGGGGTACATGAACCTTCATTCCTACAGTATCTGGATCATTAACAATCCTGTCTGAACTGAATTGGTTTGGTTTTCCACTGACTTTTCTCAGGACACGGTTGCTCTAAGAGATGCCCAAGGGATCTCCTGTGTTTAGACATAACTCTTCCTTGCCTCCACCATGGATGGAGAAGCAGTTCAACTTGCCCTTGGCAATCAGGGTCCATCAACCTAGCCAGCACGGTAGCTTCCTTTTTGGCTTGTGGATTCAGCGGCATGAGACGCCCAAAGTGGCTGAGTGGCAGTCTTAATGTTTGATAGAACCATTGTCTGTTGATGGGTACATTCCTCCCTTTTGAACTAAGACTTCCAGACCAGTAGAACATGAAGGCAAAGGTGGAGAAAGCCAAATTTTGCTCATGTATTACGAGCGGTAATAATGAGTGGTGCCACTCCCATTTCCACTCCTTGGTCCCTGGACCTGTGAATCCTGGCTATGGGAGAAACAGCACTGCCTAGTGAACGGTTGCCTGGAGAACCTTGTCCCACATAGCTGGCACAGTAGCTGAGGCTTCAAGAGGTCATTCCACTGTTCTAATCAGACCAGAGGCTTCAGGATGTGAGAGAATGTGGTGAAATCAATGACTTCCATGAGCGTAGGCCCACGGCTGCAACTCATTTGCTACAGAGTGAGTTCCTTGACCAGAAGCCACGCCATTCTCACCACAACTGTGAGTAAGGCATTCTGGAAGTCCATCCATCCAATGTTATGTTTCCTTCACTATTTTCCTATACCCTTAATATTAATTTCCACATATATCTCCTGTGTCTTTGTAAATTGGAAGAGCTTTGACGCCTGCATCTTCATCCTGCTTTTCTCATATGTACCACTTTCATTTCCCATGATTCCAGCCCTTCTCAATCAACTCCCTCACTTCATAGTGGACACCATGCAAGTTGGGTGCTGGAGTCCAGCTCCAGCCAGTCCAACATTTCCTGAAGATGTGAGAGGCATTGGCACAGGAAGAAATGAGAGACACACTCACAGCAAGGCTGAAGGCATGGCTCTAGCTTTCAGGCACCAGACTTTATTTTCATAGCATGAATCACATATGATTGATTCTTTCTTCTTACAATAGCAAGTCTGTTGTCCATTTTCTTAGAACCACTGACCTTGTATTTTATGGTGCCTCTAGATTCTATGTCTACATCTAGTTACAGTTTCTTTGATTTTCAGGGGGCATATTTAGAGCATGGGATACAATCACAGACAGGTGCGAGACAATGGGCTGCCCACACAAGCCAAGGCCTGGAGTGCTGTCGAGCTATGCAGAAATTGGCTACACAAGCTAGAATAGTACCTTCCTAATCTACTCTTTACCAGAAGCCCCAAGTTCAAAGCAGGCCCTTTTTAAAATGTATCCCCTCTTTTGTAGTTCTCTCTGTAACGCTTTATTTTCTTTATTGCACTTATCTAAAGGTCCACTTAGATCTATTCCACAGTTTTGACATCCTAACCATTGTTGTATTTGTAGCACATATTGAATTAAAGCTTCAATAACATTTATCTTTGTTTTAGTGGGAAGTATACACCAGGGAGCCTGTTGCCTTTTACTTCTTTCCCAGAAACAGCTCAACCTTGCATAAAGCATCAACCCCTTCTCCTACACTGACATTTGACTTGATTAACATCCTACCAAGCAATGGACATTTTGGGGATTATGAGACCAAGTGCTCTTCCCTAAAATTAGAAATACAGCAATCCTTAGCAGCACCACCAGGAAGCTCTGGCTTTCTTATGCAGAGTGTAGCTCTCATCAAACCTAAAACCACCAAGAGGACCACAGCAGTCATTCTCACGCCTTGCTGAGACACCTTCTGCTGTGACCTTGTCAGCCAGCCCAAGTTGCCTTGGCCTCACCAGTTGGGAATTCAGTTTGCTTTGTTACTCAGCCCCTCTTCTCAGGATGTGTGGTTTCCCCAATCTCAGCTCTCAGGCGACAGGGGATAGAGGTTCTTTCAGGGAAGAGAAAGGAAATTTTAGGTCACTTATCTCAGGTCAGGAGGTCTACATGTTCTTCCTCAACATTTGACTGTTGTTTAAACACTTCATTTTCTTTTATTAAAGATGTCATTTTCAGGCCAACACCTGTTGACGCACACACTGCGGGGGACGTGGACCCCTTCTCAGAACAGCGTCTGAACTTACAGAGGCAGAGATGGTGGCCCAGGACAAGAAATCTGGTTCACGGTGTCTGTGCCCCAGGCCCCCAGGTGCTCCCGCCGGCTCTGCGGCTCCTCTCCTTCCACAGGGAGGCGGCTCAGCACTCAGCCCAAGATCCACTCCATGATCAAGGACCTGGGTGTTCTTGAAGTTTTCAGGGACCATCCAGGAGCCTAGGTGGTAGTGGCAGTGGCTCCAAGAATCAACATTCCAAAGTGCAAAAACTCTCCTACGCTCTTGTTGAGCGCAGTAACTTTGAGATTCTACTCAGATTGTGTTTCTGCTTCAGGTGAGACGTGTCATCAGTTTAGGGTTGCCTAGATCAAGGATCCTAACAGTGGCCTGTGCAGTGTAATTTTGCAGAGAAGTGTAAAGATCCCAAAAACGCAAAAAGCAAACCTGCATTGGCCAGGAATCAAAGCCGGGTTGCCCACATGGGAGGCGAGAATTCTACCACTGGACCACCAATGCACCTACAACTTGTACTGCAAAGTAGTAACTACTGAGAGTATTCCAAATACAGCCATTGTTGCAAAAGAGGTTTATTGTAATGTTGATTAAAAGCTAACAAATGCACCCATACAGAAGTCTTTTCATAGAAGATTTTCACAAAACTATCAATATCAGAATGTCTATATTTACCTGAAGCAACTCAAAAAAGTTATTTCCAATTGTATGACAGATCTCCCCAGTGAAACATCAGAAATTCATTCAGGTTGCTTGTTTCTACTGCTGTCTCCAACGGTCAACTTCAAAGTGTTGCCTCAATGGTTCTTAGAAGGTGACCTAACTGGTAGGGTTAGGTAAGTAAAGTTCTGATCAGGGGAGAAATAAGCAGCAGCAGATACAAAAGAAAGGAAACCGAAGGACAGAATCAACATAGAGAAATGAAGAAGTAAACTCTGGTTCATGCAATTGTACTTGGTAGGATTTATGTTTTGTTTTGTAAAAATAATAACCAAACTTATGATAATAGCATGCTGTCTACTTTATAAGATGTTTAAAGCATTTAAAGGGATGTGTGATATAAAAAGAGCAACAACTCTTGAGGTCAATGTTGATTTATTTGGGAATATCCAATTTCCTCAATTAGTATGCTTTAATTTATCAGCTATGTAAGGACGTGGCTATTTTAAAGAAATGTTGATGGTTGAAATGTTAACATATTGGTCTTTTGATGAAGTTCAAATAGTTGAGAGTTCTGTCCCCAGTTCTCCCTGGGGAAAGGAAGCTGAGGAGAAGAACCTGGAGAGTCGTTGTTCCCCAAGTCAGGTCTGGGAGTCCTGCTGGCCTTTGGAGGACAGGAGCCGTGACAGGGGATCATGCTTCTCTCACTGAGAGGCCACGCAAGGTCCACGCTGGGTCAGAAATTTGGGCTCAGCAAGGGAATCAACCTTCACTTTGAGCTTGCACAGCCTTGGTTTTATTTGTCCTCTGTTCATCACCCAAGACACACACCAAGTCTGGCCAATACACCTTCAAATACCACCTCTATATGCCAACAACATCTATATTTATTCCCACAAACCTGCACTTCCTACTCTCAACTTCCAGTTCTCAGGTCAATGTTGCATGCATCTTAGAGTCTATGCTAAATCTGTGCATCAGGTCAAATGCTACCGCTCAGCACAGCAGACTGTTCCTGTCAGCATCATGACATCACTGCGCACGGCAACACTCTATGATCAGACCCAAGAGCAGCATCTCCTGAAGAGCAGGGTATCACCTGAGGGCTTGAATTGGTCACTACAATCTATGTGTCCCCCTGCTTAGTACATTTACTTACTGCCAAGCCAAATCTTGCTGTACTCTTTGGACACACTTTCTCATTCTCACAACGTAAATTGCTTCCAGCTTAATGTAAAAAGGGCATAAGTTTATTGAATACAAGCTTACTGCCACTTTTTGAACTACTTTCCACCGATCATCTCTTACTTCCACTAATAAAAGCAGATGAAAACTCGGCTTCCCTTCAGCCAGTCTGTCCCATGCCATCCACTTCCACACTGGACCCTGTGTGAACCGTCCACATCTGACATCTGGACACAACTGCAGCCTGAATCCGTGTAGTATCCCTGTTTTCATCAGTTAGGCCATTAACACCTCATCTGCCTCCTGCTTCCTACATGCTCATCATTCTAGTATCTCTTGCCAGCACTCACATTCAGGGACAATGACCTACGTGACATAAGAAACTAAGGAGATGATGAACTTTCCAGAGTCCTGTCATTGAATCCCTTGTGAGCTATTTTAACACAGGCTGCCACTAGCAATGTGCCAGCTGATTTGGTTCCCTGGGCAGGGTACTCTTCCTGGCTTGCGGACCACCGTCTTATTCCTCTTCTAAGTCTAATTACCTCTCCCAGGCCCCACATGGAAATGCCCTCATCCTGGTGACTTAGGGGTCCAGCGAACCAATCTGAAGGTGATAGACATCAAGTAAGTAACACCAGCACCTGTGCTATGGGATCGGCTGGTTTTCGATTTGTTCCCGGATCACAAAATGCCGCTCCTTTGTTTCCTCCAGGTTTCTAACCAGGGACCTTTCACGTGTGAGGCGAACGTGATAACCATTACATTACCAATGTTGGGCTATGGCTCCCAGCGCCGCCGCCTCCCGGACACACGGCCCCAGGTGAGTAGTTTAGCCGCCTCGGGCGAGGCTGGGGCTCCACCACCGCCACCAGCGCCACTTGCAGGGCTCTGCGGGTGGCATGGGTGCTCGCAATTTGGAGAAAACGGGGAGGCGTCGGCCTTCGGAGCATTTCCTTGGAGGCAAGGGCAGCATCGGCCAGAGTGGCTGCGACATTTGGGGTTTTTGATAGTTGATCATTTTTTCTACAGTTTTGCCTTACAAACATGTATGTGTGGGGAGGCAGGCTTAAGTTAGTCACCGTTTTGAGTGGCAGGTGGTTTCCTTCCTAACTGTATTTTGCTTTCTGATTATTCATAAACAAAAACGTTTGCCATCTCAACTGAGTGATACAAAATATTAGATTGTTTCTGTTTTTTTCTTCACTCAACATATCTTCATGTTCTTTTCTCCTATATCCGACAGACAAAGAACTATACACATTTTAGGTAGGTTGAAAGGAAGCATTGACTGGTGTGGCTGGAAATGCTTGTCTTTTCAGTGAAAAGCTTTCACCGAGTCACCTGGACAGGTAGTCACGCAGCTTACATAGACAGTAAGCTGGAATAAGGCCTGAAGTCATTAAATAGAAAGAAAAGGGGCGGCCTCTACTGAGGATGGGGGCAGTGAAATGTTGGTTTCAATGCAGCCCAAACTGGAAGCGTCTACATCCGTGAGAAGGGAGGTAGCCAGAAGTCTTTTTGTTGTACCTGAGTGAGTGCAAAGGAGCTCCACACATTGCCAGCGCTGGAGAATGGGCTCATGCCCTAAAGAACTCTCAACCCTGAAGCCCAAAGCAACAGAGTTTATAAAGGCAAAAACCACAAAATGGGAGAGGAATTCATGGTTGCTGGGAACAGGGTGAATACATGGTTACCAGGGTCAAGCTGACCTAAAACCTATGCGAAACTATTATCAATTATAATCTTGACAATACCAGTTACAATCTTAACAATTCCAATTATAATCTTGACATTAATGCAGGTATTGGTTTTAATCATATGTAGGACATAGACAAATTACATTTTTATCATCAACCCAGGTGGAGCCTATCCACTTCCAAGCTTGAGCGATCATGCTAGGGGGTTTCTGTGCTCTGCCAAGTGTGATGTAGTGGACTGCTATTGTTCAACTGTTTTAGATCACAGTTTCAGATCAGAGTCTCACGGTGTTGAGAGGGCACCTTCCCAGAATGGAGTCTCAGGTTCTCCAAAATGGAGTCCCTACTGTCAAGGTGTTACTTTACCCTCACGAGAACTAGTCAGGAAGGCCTTCATGGGGTCCCCTTGGTGACATTCTCCCGAGTCCTCGGCAGCTGGGCCTCAATACGAGGGCGTCAAGGATATTCCTAAGCACCTCTGGGTCACCTAAGCAGAAACCACAGCCATCCAAGCAGTCTGTCCCCACGTGTCAATGGAAACTCGATTGCCTAAACTTAAACTGAAGCAGTTCGTCTCGTATGGCTGATGGCCGTCCATCAGATGCTGATATTGTATATCTCTACCTGAATTTAATTAAATTTAAAATTGCATTCATCTAAAACAAGTACTAATTACCCATTGCTGTTTCATTGAGTACTGATTACCCGGAAACCTGTTAAAATAAATTGCAAAATAAGTTCAGCAAGTTACAAAGCGATATTTTCAAAGGTAGTGATCTTCCTAGATTCAAAGAAAAATTCCTTTAAACTCAGTGTCTTTTTACAGTTACAGTTCCATTTTTCCTAAGAACACCTTAGGCCCATGATGTCATATTCAGTTGGCCATGTGGGGCTTAGGCAGTTGACCTAAAACCCAGCAGACCGGAGGGGTGGGGTAAAGAAGGGAAGAAAGAGAAGGGAGTGTAAGAGATGGGAGAGGAGAGGAGCTAGTGAGGAGAGAAGAGAGAAATGAGAGGAGAGAGTGAACAGGAGAAGAGAGAAAAGAAAGGAGACCAGATGAGGAGGTAGAGAGCCATGCGTTCAGGAACAGGTCCTTTTAAAACTTTGCTGGAGGGCGGCCAGGGAAGCAGGAGCATCCTATTAGGATGGGGGTGGAGCTTGACACTGGTGGTTGGGCCACGTGGCTGCCTGGCTTCCAGCAATGGCGGCGGGGAGAGGCAGGACATGGTAGACATGGCTGTGAGGCAGAAGAATGCGTGTATGAGGGTGGGAAGTTCCTGGCTAGCTGTGTTCCCCAGGAACTCAGGAGGGTCTGAAAAGGTGGAGGGTGGAGAGTTTGGCAGTAACACAGAAGAGGCGCCCTTAGGAGGTGGGGGCCCGATCTTGGCCAGCAAGACCTGGGCTGTGGAGCAGGCAGAGAGGAAAGTAAAGGAGAAGGGAGTAGGACGGGAGCGGAGGTTTCAGAAATCCTGGACAATATGGGACCTCTGACCATTTTCTCTCCCTGCAGCAGAAATTCTCAAGGTAATTAGGCCATGCCTGGGTGGAGTAGAAGATTAGGTGTTTACTCCATAGGTCCTGGGCCAGTCCGTTTCTTCAAGTTCTTTAGCAGGCAGGCCAGGGGGCATTTTGAATCCCACCCTCGGGATTGGCCAAATCCAATGGTCTCCCCGGTAGCCCAGATCTACTGAAATTCGGGCAAGTCGTCCCCTGTCCCAGACTTCAGTATACGGATTAGAGGTCAGTCCTCTATGGGGCCAAGCCAGTGGCAGGATGTCTCCACAGCCACTGGGAGGATAAACAGCAGAGAACAGGGCCCACGTGCACATGATTTGGAGGTCTCTGTCCAGACAGAGAGCTAGCCAGAGATCACAGAGACTGAGCCAACCCAGAGGAGAGAGGGAGAACAAGGGAGAAGTTACTTGGAGTTGGTTGAGTGTTGTCTGTAGTCAGCCTGGGGCACCAGACAGGTTCTAGGAGCGAGGGGGCCTCGAACCCAGAAAGGGGAGGCACGAACCCTTAGCTCCCAGGTTTCAGCACCATCTGCAAGGTGTCCGGCACGTAACAAATCTTTCCAGGCAGACGAATCAATTAACTCACAGGCTTTTATTGGGATTCCACTCCTGGGCAAGGTTCCCCGGTCCCAACAGAACAGTGGCTGGTGAAGTCACGTGTCAGAGATTGGAAGTGCTCCTTTTATAGATTCAGGGCATGGGGGTTAAAGGTTGAGGCGGGTCTGATCCTCTTTGGTTGACCTTTAGGCACCCACAAGAAAAATGAATGCAGCTGGCATTTGTGAGAGAGGAAGAATCATTCACCCTTTTGAAAAATGCCTGTTCAAGTCCCTTGCCCACTTCTTAAAGTAGAGTGTTTGGTTCATTGTTGTTGACTTTCTTGAACTCTGTATAGCTTCTGGATATTAATCCTTTATCAGTGTCACAATTTGCAAATGTTTTCTCCCATTATGTCAGTTGCCTCTTCACTTCACTGATGTTTGTTTTGCAGTGCAGAAGCTTCTCTGTTTGATGGAATCCCATTTGTCAATTTGGGCTTAATTGCCTGTGTTTTTGGGTTCTTTCCCAAGAAGTTTCAGCCTATGCCAATGTCTTGCAGGGTTTCCCCAATGAAATTCAAATGGCCAACAGACACATGAAGAAATGATCAGATCACTATCCATGAGGGACATGCAAATCAAAACTACAATGGGTTTCCACCTCACCTCAGTTAGAAAGGCTCTCATACAGAAATCAACAAAGAATAAATGCCAGCAAGGATGTGGGAGAAAAGGTCCCCTAATCCACTGTTGCTGAGAATGCAAACTGGTGCTGCCATGGAGGCAGACAGTATGAAGATACCTCAGAAAGCTGAAAATAGATCTACCATATGACCCAACAAACCCACTCCTTGAATTTACCCAAGATAAATGAAATCAGCATATGCAAGAGTTATTTGTAGCCTCATATTCATTGCAGTTCAACTCAAAATAGCTAAGATATGGAATCAATCCAAGTGTCCATCAAAAGATGACTGGATAAAAAAATTATGATGTGCTGGCACTGTGGTGGAGTGGCTTAATACCCTGGCCTGAAGCACCAGCATCCCATATGGGTGCCATTTCTAGTCCCAGTTGTTCTTCTTCCGATCCAGCTCTCTGCTATAGCCTGGGATAGCAGTGGAAGATGTCCCAAGTCCTTGGGCCCCTGTACCCACATGGGAGACCTGGAAGAAGCTGCTGGCTCCTGGCTTCGGATCGGCACAGCTACAGCCATTGCGGCCATCTGGGGAGTGAATCAGCAGATGGAAGACCTCTCTCTCTGTCTCTACCTCTCTCTATAACTCTTTCAAATAAATAAAATATATCTTTAAAAAATTATGCCATATATAATTATGGAATACTAGTGATAGGAAAAATAAAAGAAATCCTGTCTTTTGCAACAAAATGGATGCAATAGGAAATGACTATATTTAGTATAATTAGCCAGTCAAAAAGACAAATACCATATATTTTCCCTGGTCTGTGATAACTCACAGAGTATCTAAAGTGTAAGTTATAGGAGTGAAATTGACATTTGAGATTGGACCATTGTTTACAGCCCCTGTCTCTACTGTTGAGGAACAGTATTTTTTTCCCCTCATACTATTTGTTGAATTCTTTACTTACTGAAGGGTTAATCTTATGAATTAAAGGAAACTGAAAATAGATCTTTGTAAAATTAAGAGTGGGAATAGGAGAGAGAGGAAGAAGGGTGGGATGAATCACTAATGTTCCTAAACTTGTATATATGAAATGCATGAAGTCTGTATACCTTAAATAAAATGTTTTTAAAAAGAAAATAAATGTCCCTGAAGTCAATGTATCTATTGATATATATGAAATATGTATTTATATGAAAGAAATATCCTGCACCCACAGCTGACAACAAGGACGCTCACCCAGGCTCTGCCAGAGCACAGCCCTGCAGAAAGGCCAGGGCAGCTGCACCCAGAGCATGCTTCCGGAGGACACCTGCCGGCAAGGGCCCGTCCACCCCGGGCTGATCCCCCCTCTTTACTGTTAGTGGTTGGAAAACCTTGGAAGGAGGGAGCTCTCTAGTCTCACTGTCACAAGCCTGGCCTTCTTCTGCCTCCTTGGAGATCTCACAGGTCTTCCCACTGCGAAGCTGGTTCCCCATTTGCCTGCTCTGCCTGGAGAGCTCCTTTTGTATTCTGGCTGCAGGACAGAACTGACAAGATATGAGGACTGGGTCCCATGATGCAATGCTGAGAACTCTGAACTCTGAATGTATCGACTCCACTTCAGATCTTGTTGAGTCGTATTTGTTTAACTTGCTAAAAGATCTTCCTGACTGTTTAATGAGGTTTCATTTCTGCTTCCCCGTTCCTTCCACGGTTCATTTTAGGGGATAGGAATGCAGCTCTGTAGGGCTCCTGTTCCCGGCTGCACCTGGAACCTCTCAGGTTCCTCCTGCCTTCGCTCTCCTGCACCCTCTGGAGTCTGGGTTCCAGAAACAGTTTCTTTATGATGGCCAGTCCCCAGGAAATGACCAAGCCTGGAGAACCCCGCCCGGGGAGAGGCTGGGGCTCCTACCCTCGCCATGAAGGAAGGGGCGAGGGCACACACGGTGCCCTTGCCTCGCCAGGACTGTCACCTGTGCCCATGGGAAAATCACCCACGTCTATTGGACAGTTCCAAAATTCAGGACCAAGGAGGTGGATCCCTGCAAAGTCTGAATGTGAGTGGGCGAAAAAAGACTTTTATCCACCCTGCCCTTTCTTTCTGGGTGGGAGAAGGGGAGAGGCCGCCCTATGGGGCCCAGGAGAGGGCCTCCAGCCCGGCCCTGCCTTCACCCCGCAGCCTCTGCCCTCGGCCCGGGTCACTCTAGCGTGCAGACGGACGATGGTCAGAGGCCTGGACCGTGGCTCAGGGCCGACAGCCCCCGCAGCGAGGAAAGCCATCAACCCCTGCAGACCTAGCTCCTCCTTGGCCCCGCGCAGCTCGCCTTGAGCCTCGCTCAGGAAGTTCACATTTGGGTGCCTGGCCTTGAGCTGCTGGGGAGAAGTGGAGCTCCTGGCCCACAGCACCCTGCGGGCTCAGATTACAGCGCGCTTGTCGCTGGGTTGGTTTTCTCGGGATTCCCATGGTAGCCACGAGGCGGCGCAGGTCCCTGCCCTGCAAGCCCCCCTCCACCCCCACCCCCACCCCCACCTCCAGGAGCCAGGATTTGTCTCAGTGTAGCTGGTGAGGAGTGACGACAGCCAGTAGTCCCTGTTTCCCCAAGAGATTTTACTGAAATAATAGGGCTGGTTGCTTCTAGAAAAGGTTCTTGTTTCTTTGATTTTTTTTTTTTAAAGATTTGCTTATTTTATTTGTGAGGTAGAGCTACAGGGGTGGGGAGGAGGAAGGAGAGACCGTGAGAGAGTTGTTCCATGCCCTGGCTCACTCCCCAGATGGCCACAAAGGCCTGAGCTGGTCTAGTCTGAAGCCAGGAGCCAGGAGTTTCCTCTGGGTTGGCCATGCGGGTGCAGGGGCCCAAGTAATTGGCCATCTTCCACAGCCTTCCCAGGCACATCAGCAGGTAGCTGGATTAGAAGTGCAGTTGCCCACGCTCAAAGCTGCCTTCATATGGGATGTGGGCCCACAACACCAGCCCCTGTGTTTTTACTCAGTTTACTGTCCATGCTACAGGTCACAGAGAATTGTGTGCTTCTCACTACATTTTGAGGACAGAGGTCTAGGAGAAAGTCTGCTCCATCTTTTTCTCTTCTCTTTTTTTCCCCTGCTGTGCAAATATGATCATTGAAAGAGGAAGAATTCTATCAATGTCTCTTGTTATGACTCTTCTAAGAAGGAGGTTCACACTTGGGATACTTCTAGGCTGGTGACCTGAGCACATTCACATTCCTTGTCATCTCTAGCCAAAGGCTAGAAGCTCCTGGGTACTTTGAAAACTACTAATGCTCCAAACCCACCTGAAGCCACTTCAAACTGAGATTGCTAGAAACAGAAACCAGTCATTTGTGTTGGTTACAGGCTCACCACGTGATTACAACATGATGGCACGATTAGAAGCTACTGCATACACGTGGTCTAATTCCCACCCTTCTCTGATTCCTTGTCTCTGCCATGATGGGTTTCTTGCCCATTCAAGCAGAACATCTTTAGTCTTCCTCTGCACAGTCTCACATATGTCACTCTCTGTCATAATTGGATCTTCTGTGGCAAGGATTTATCCATTTCTATGTAGATCTTTAAAAGGTGGCCCCTGCATTCCCTTTCCTCCAAACCTTATTCACTACAAAATCAACTAGCTGGGCTTTCAGATACCTGCACCTGTCAATCATAGGTAAATGCTCTGCACAGGGTTCCTGGGTGCTGTAGGGTTGACAGAAACTCCCAGGGTTTTCCAGCTCTCTGAACCATCGGGCAAAGTGACTCCAGTAAGCTGACAATTCTCCCCCTCATTAGGGACTTTGGGAACAAAAACAAACCATGGGCCTGAGAGAGTAAAAGAAAGCCTAGGTGATGGAGGCATCTACCTAATGGATCTCATGCAGAGCTGGATACTGAGGTGGGCTTGCAACAGCAGGAGTTCAGGAAATGCTGTATCTGGTACACAAGGGACAGGCTGAAGATAGTTTGAGACTTTTAAGTATTTCCACTAAGCTGAAGATAATTTTGTGTTTCATTTTTCTCCTCAGTCAGTCTAGTACAATGAGGAGACAGGATATTATAATTTGAATACAGTAAATTTGTATTTTATCAAAGACCAACATGAATCATCCTTGCTTCAATCTTTTTGCTTTCAATATTTTTTGCTTTCAATCATCCTTGCTTCACCTTTTTTTCAGCAGTTTGAAAAAAAAGTATTTTGCTCATTTCTTTCTGAAAGACTACTGACTCCTGAGGCGGTGGGGTGAAGGCCGTGCGGCTGTCCCCGCGGCTGCCCCTCCTCCCAACGCACCACGTGGCTCCCACTCCTCTCTGGATGGAGTCCCTGGCACTGGAGCGCACAGCGTCGATCTTCAAGGCCGGCGGCAGCCAGGGACAGGAGGGCAGGGAAGGGGCAGTCACTGTGCTTCTGGCAGTGGAGTCTCTGTGGTGCAATTGGTTAGCACGCTCGGTTGTTAACCGAAAGATTGGTGGTTCAAGCCCACTCAGGGTTGGCTGCTGTCACTTTTAACCCACTTGCTAAATCAGTGAAATACCCTCATTTCTGACACCGTAAGGGACCCCCTTCCCCTGCATCGCCAACTGGGCACCAAATGTTAGGGAAAGAGTCACAGAATAGACAGGAGGCAGCCAGACCGAATTTATTCAGAGAAAATAAATCCCAGAGGGGGGTGACCAGCTGCCTGAAAATACAGGCTGGAACACATGGCAGAAGGCCCAGACCCCCAGGGGCTGGACCTTTTGAAGGAGGACTAGTTCTGGGGGTGGGGGTAGGGAACAGCAGGCAAAGGGGATTCAAGGAACTGGGCCAGGCTTTGGGAACCTGGAAAAGAATAAGGGTGGAATATGAAGGCAATAGGGTGTGAGAACCAATTGAGGTACCAGGGCAAGAAATACATACCAAAGTTTGTCTCTTTTGGGCAGTGAGGGAGAATGGCTGAGCCTTTATGTCCTTGTTCCATCAGTTGGGCCATGTGGCCACCTGTTTTCCAGCGATGGCGGGGGGGTGGGGGGGTGGCGGCTAGCGCCTAGGATGGTGTCCGGGTGTAGATCACACAATAGATAAGACTGCACCATTTTACTAACAGACTGTAGGGCATTGCGGAAAGTTCAGAGTTGCCCTCTATACACTAAACGACGACCCTTTGAAAGTCACCCACTAAGCTCCTCAGATACAACTTCTCCGAGGGATTTTGTCAGACTCCTGTGGTCTTGTGTCTGCCTTTGCGGAATGGAACAGGCGCAGCAATGAACTAAGCCCCGGTGAGGTGAGGTGAGGAGAGGGCCGTGAGGCGATGGCAGTGTCCTGCCTCGTGTGTGAGACTGGCCCGGTCCTCTCTGCTGGGGCAGCATAGCTTCGTCTTGGTGGAATTAGACTGAAAACCATCTTTCTAGCACCAAGTGTGGCAAAAACAAACAACAAAACGCGGTAAGCGTGGCTGATGGACAGTCTCCGGGACGCTCTCGCTGGGTGCACAACTATGGCTGCTTTGTGCTATTTCACAAACCACCTAAGGTCCCTAGGCACCACCCTGAGGCTGGCAGTAGGCTAGGGGAAGGGCGCGGCCCGCGGGGACCCTGAGAGGCCTGATGAGGCCGCGCGGGGGCTGCTGTTCTGGCACTGGCTGCTGATCCACGCACGAGTCCCACACTGTAGAAATCCTCATGGCCTGTTGCAGGACACTCCCTGGGATCTGCAGATCTGCGCAAGGAGAGCCTGAGGAGGAGAAGAAATCACCGTGTGTGCACAGAGCGAGTTGTGCACAGCTGTGCTGGGCCAGAAGGCCAAAGGCCATATGTATCTGGCAGGGGAGACACCATGATCAGGCAGGTGGTTCTCCCAGGGCGAGCCCCCGGCCATTGCACTGCGGCTGTGCTGACCCCTGTGACTTCTCCAAATGTGGGAAACTCCACTGCAGAATTTGTGGTAGTGGGGGACTGCGTGCGCGCTCTCCCCTGTTTCTTTTTCTAGTAAAGGGTAGGTTTTCAAAGCTTATTTAAGGTGCATCAAAAGTTGTCAAAAAACCACCTGGAATACTTATCTTGTTCTATGCCAGCACCACAGTCCTACAATAATTTCTCTCAGGTTCACTCCAGCTTATGCACACTGCTTGTTGCCTTCCATTAACCCCAAACAAACCATGCATTGACTTCTATGGAGTGCTTTCCTATCTTCTCATGCTTCCTGAACCCCCTGTCGTGTGGCAGCCCAGTTTCTTCTCCCTGTCAGTGATTCCTGTCGTGAGGTCCCCCACCTGGCCACACCAGTAGTCTCAGTGTCTACTTCAACACACCCGTTATTGCATATGCTGGTGGAAGGCTTTTCTTACTGGTGGCCAAGGGGAGGGCACTTCCTGGAGAGTCTCAGGGGTTCTTTTCCTCAGCTTAGTAGACAAATAAAAAGCCAAGAAACAGTTGGCAGAGAGGCAGAAACTTTTATTTGAAAAGAAACTTGTATTTCATTGGCAAGTGACAGAGAAGGCGTCTGGTCGAGAGGAGAGGGGCAGAGCGCCTAAGCTGGACACTGGCTTTGAGGACATGTCCCAAGTTTTAAGCCATTACTGCCTGTTCATTAGGTTATCCTATTGGGGGCGCCCATTGGCCAGGGCTTTCACATACTGTATGTTGACTGGCTTGGGGCCCATGAAGATAGCGGGGATCCCCTGGAGACAGCCAGTCTCTTTAGGGGCTCAGCCCCCTCCTCTGCTAGCGCTGGGTGGAAGACTGTAACTATCTTGAAGGTGTGATTTAAAAAGCCAGGGTCACACAAGATAGCCAGGATCTCCTTAGAGCCAGTCTGACTCTCCCCAGGGGCTCAGTGTCTTCTCCTGCCCTCTCTGGGTGAAAGAGTGCACCCACCCTGGAGGTGTGATTTAAAGCCCCAGGGTCACACATGCAGCACAAGCAGCTATCAGTAGGGGAGCTGCCAGTTGGTCTGGAGACAACCTTTCCAGCCACAGCTGGCAGCCTGCCTGTGAAGGAGGTTCTAGCTACACCTGAGGGGCCCACAACCCCAGCCCCACTGGACAGCCTCAGGTTTCAGCATTACAACCTAAGACTTCTACATCAGTGGAAGCCAAAGTTGTGGGGTAGAAGCCATTGCTCACTAGTGAATAGTTGGGGGGGCAGTCACAGGAGACACCCCATCTGCATCACTGCATTCTCCAACCAGGTGAGTGGCACCAGGATTGGTTGCCATTCAGTGTGTGCTCAGGGGAAACAAGGAAGCAAGGGCAAGCTCAGTGGTGCTTAGGGTTTCAAAATCTACAGCTTCACCAGATTCTGTTCCTATGATCCCATAGGAACATCCCAATAGGAGCCACTGCCTCCTGCTTTTCTATATACTTTCAAGACCCTTAACCTCAACTGATCCAGAAACAACAACTACTTTTTATGGATTGGCCTCCTACCCCAAAACTTACTCTGCTTAATATTATCTATTTCATCTCTTATCTATAGCCACTGTAAGTGCAATATAAACAATTTATAGGTTTTCCTTTTCTAATTTTTTTTTTTTTTACAAAAGTGGCTCTTAGGTCCAGTGGACTTAGTTCCAACAATCAGCCTTATTCCTGGGGTTGGGGAATTTGTCCAAGGACCCAGTTCTTTTCTTGCTAAGGCTCAAAGAATCCTTGGTCTCAAGTGTTTTGGTCTAACAGTATCACTACAAATATGCTAAAACTAGAACAATAGCACCACCTCATAAAGACTTAAATCAGTGTACTTTAGCAAACTGGATCTTTGCTACCATAGTGCTTTCTTGTGTACACACACACACACACACACACACACTGCTCCTTCCTACTTACATATCAGATCCGACATTTGCACTGACCTGATTATTCAACCAAAAAAAAAAAAAGACAACACTTGAGCCATCTTGTAGTCCTCAATTTCCTGTCCCATTTATCTCCCTATCTTTCTACTTCTCCTCCTCAGATTCTTATTTATTCTTGTCCTCCTGGAGGGTGTCCTCTTTCAAGTCCAGGGCCTTGTCTAACAGGCACAAGGGAAAAACTGAGAATTGTGTTAATATGGACAGTATTACTGCTGATCGAAATCAACTCAAATAATTGAACTTATCGTCTCTCCCAGGGTTTGTTGTGGTAAACGCCTTAGAAAAGTTCATCTTTCATATTTAGTTTTCCTCCAAAGAGAAACCTGAAGTGACAACTGCCAGAGGATGTAGATTAAGCTAAAATCTGAAGCTCTGGCATTCACCGTGGGATGAGGTGAAATAGCAATAAAAGTTGCTGGGAGCCAGTTTCTAAGTGGGTAAAACAACCAAAGGGAAGTTATATCTCTGTTGAGTTTGCAGATGGAGTTTACAAAAGCTGGTTTGCTTCCTTTCTTTCCTTTTTAGAGATTTATTTATTTATTTATTTGAAAGTCAGCATTACAAAAGGAGAGGGATCTTCCATCCACTGGTTCACTCCCTAATGGCGACAACAGCCAGGGCTGGGCCAAGCCAAAGCCCGGAGCCAGAAGCCAGGAGCTTCTTCCACATCTCCCATGGGTTAACAGGGGCCAAAGCACTGGGTCATCTTGTGCTGTTTTTCCCAGGCCATTAGCAGGGAGTTGGATCAGAAGTGGAGCACCAGGATGGGTCGAGCACCCTTATGGGATGCCAACATTGCAGGCGGTGGCTTTATCAGTTAAACCAGAACTCATTCTTGAGAGAGATAAGGAACAGTTACAGGAGGGCAGTTGGCCTGCCAGTCTAGCCTTGAAATCATTTAACTACAAGATGTTCCCATGATCCCAAAAATATGTACTGTGACACGATTTCCCTTGTCATGTCCCCAGTGTCTGAAGTCTCCCCAGGTTTACAGATCTAAAGGAGTTTGGAAGAGCAGAGGATAAAAAAAGATATAAGCCTAGGTTCTTGCAAGTTTCACAGCATGGAAAGAAGACTTCTTGGTTGCCAATCCTTTGACTTTTTTTTTTTTTTTCAAGATTTGTTTATTGAGGCCAGTGCTGTGGCATAGTGGATAAAGCTGCCACCTGCAGTGCCGGCATCTCATATGGGCACCAGTTCTAGTCCTGGCTGCTCCTCTTCCAATCCAGCTCTCTGCTATGGCCTGGGAAAATGGTAGAAGATGGCTCATGTCCTTGGTTCCATGCACGCATGTGGGAGACCTGGAAGAAACTCCTGGCTCCGGACTTGGATGAGTTCAGCTCCAGCCATGGCGGCCATCTGGGGAGTGAACCAGCAGATGAAAGACTTTCTCTCTCTCTCTCTCTCTCTCTCTCTCCCTCTCTCTCTCTCTTCCTCTCTCTGTAATTCTGCCTTTCAAAAGATTTATTTTTATTTATTTTGAAAGGAAGAGTTACAGAGAGGCAGAGGCAGAGAGAGGGTTCACTCCCCAGATGGCCCCAATGGCCTGAGCTGCACCAAGCTGAAGCCAGGAGCCAGGAGCCTCCTTTAGGTCTCCCATACGGGTGCAGAGGCCCAAGCACTTGGACCATCTTCTAATGCTTTCCCAGGCCACAGCAGATAGCTGGATTAGAAGTGGAGCAGCCAGGACTTGAGCCAGTGCCCATACAGACAGCGGCTTTATCAGCTACGCCACAGCACTGCCCCCCGCCCCCACCTTTAAACATTTTAGCTCAGCAATTGGTGGCATAACCCTGTTGGAATCCAAGCCTTCTTTTGAATCTTTTCAGGTAGATTCCCTACATTGTTGGATTTTGCTGCCATCCCACCAATAATCACACCTTCTTTGTCAGTATCATCTAAAGCAGATAACTAAAGGCCCTAGTGGCTAGAGTATTGGTAGGCATTAAAAATTTTTTTTTATTTGCACTGGAAATGAACAGTGAAAGTTGTCCTCAAAGTCAATTTCTTATATGGTCAGAATGGATTCTTAGTAATTTTGCATCCTTAAAAGGCAGCTTTGGTTAGCTCAAAGTCCATTTCAAACTCGCTTGGTTCAGTAAACTTAGATCTATTCCATGAGGTGTTTTTTTTTTTTTTGTGCAAGGATGCAACTTCTATTTCTCATAATTCTTGCATTATCAAGCACAACCCTTCTGAAAAGAGTACACAGAAGTCTGTGAGAAAAAATAGATTCTACTCAATTTCCAAGTGGACATTTTTCACCTATGAGGCAGCCTCTCCACTGCAGAGTCCCCAGCTCTTCCTGAATGCAGTGCTGCCCATGTGTCCAAATTTAGGGCATTATGCAAAGCTCAACTGCATTGTACATCAGAAGCAGCATCTTAACAAAGAGTTAAGACAGTGTATCAGCAAAATGGGTGCTTAGCAGCCTGCAGGCCCTGGCTTAGAGGCTATTGCCTTCCCTTGAAATATAAGGCCCAGGATTTTCATATCCTGTATAAAGAACTCCACAGCGCAGTCAGCTCTCTCAATTCTAGAACAAAGCATCAATGAAAAGCTTGTAGTCTTCAGTGTCTGGAGCACCTGCAAGGTGCAGGAGCTGGAAAACTTGCACAGGTCTGAGGCAAGAGACAGTGTTCCTGCAAGCCAAGAGCAGTGAGGCCCTTCAGTCCCCCACATTTCCTTTCCCTTGTTACACTGCCTCGTCAAGGCATTCCTCTCAAGCTTCGGCTCCTTTTGCTACCTTCCTCTCAGAAACAGGTGAATCCTTTGACTCTTCACTTTCCTTTTTCTACTTGATCAGATTTTAAGTCTAATGGTTTATTCAGGTAGGTATTCATGTTTTAGGTGAGGGGGCTTGGGATCAGCGACATGCGCTGGCCGTAGCAGCCATTGGAGGGTGAACCAACGGCAAAAAGGAAGACCTTTCTCTCTGTCTCTTTCTCTCTCACTATCCACTCTACCTTTCAAAAAAAAAAAAAAAAAAAGAAGGAAACTTGGACATGCTCTTTGTCACAACTGGACGGGAAATACCCGCAATAGTGAACTGCTGCCTCGCAGGGACCCCACGGCAGGAGCTTCCACCAATGAAATAATTTGGTTGTAGCCATTCTCCCGGGAGAGCCATTTCAAATGCCAGTCAGACTTTTCTTTTCTTCTCTTTTCTCTTTTCTTTTTTCTTTTCACATGAAACCAGCTTGAGCATTGAATGAATTTACAATAAAAAGCCAAATAAAAAGCCGTGGTCCAGACTGGCTTGTCTCCACTCCCTGTGTCCTAGTTTTTATGGGAACAATAAATTATTGCACTACAGTACACACTGTAAATTACTGCGCTATGGTACAGTACTTTTTAAAAAGAAGTAATTAGTGCAATATGTTTAATTTTGATAAATGCAGTTAGCATCCAGTTCAAGCTACAGATCACTATGATTCAAGAAAGGTGTGTGGAGCCCCTTTCCAAGCCATTCCTTCCCTCTCTCTCTCTCAGTTAATCAGTGTTCTGAGTCTTAATTCAAGAGCTCACAATTGCTTTTTTAAATTCATGTCAATGATTGTACAAGGGTACTTCAAAAAGATTGTGGGAAATGGCAGTCAAAGGTAAGTTTCCTTTGCTGTAATTTTTTTTGGGGGGGGGAATCCATGCAGATGAGCAGTCTTGAGAAAGTTCACACGAAAATAATTATATCATGAAAAATGATTTGATTTCAAAAATGTTTCACCAAAACAAATGTTTTAATTCCATTTTCTATGAAGTTTTTGAAGTACCCTTGTGCACTTTTTTATATCTGGCTTCCCCCCACCCCCGGGGAAATTATGCCTATTATGTTCATGAGATATATCCAAGTTATGTGTATCATTTCTAAATTTTGGTCCCAAAGTTTCCTGAGCTTTTGATGGAAGAAAAAAATAGGAAAGTCACTGAACTCCATATGTAATGCTGATCTTCCATGGCTGAGATAAATATCTTCCTAGGGATTTGTTTCTTAAACTCCAAATATTGTTTTGAATTAATTCAAAAATCACTTTCTAATTAAGGTTTCTGCCAGTGCCATATATTCAAAGCAATCTAGATCAGTTTTCTATTTAGTGTAAATATGCATAGCTTGTATGTACTATAATTTAACTATGTAGCCCATAATTGTAGGTGAAGTAACACCATGATAGTAGAAACTCCATTTTGGAGAACCTGAGACTCCATTTTGGGAAGGTGCCCCCTCAATAGCGTGAGACTCTGGTCTGAAACTATGATCTAAAACAGTTGTACAATAGTAGTCCACTACGTCACAATTGGCAGAGCACAGAAACCCCCTAGCATGATCACTCAAGCTTGGAGGTGGATAGGCTGCACCTAGGTTGATGATAAAAATGTAATTTGTCTATGTCCTACATATGATTAAAACCAATACCTGCATTAATGTCAAGATTATAATTAAAATTGTTAAGATTGTAACTGGTATTGTCAAGGTTATAATTGATACTAGTTTTGCACAGGTTTTAGGTCAGCATGAACCCGGTAATCATGTATTCCCCCCTCTTTCTAGCAACCATGTATTCCCCTCCCGGTTTTGTGGTTTTTGCCTTTATAATCTCTGTTGCTTTGGGCTTCAGGGTCGAGAGTTCTTTAGGGCATGAGCCCACTCACCACCGCGACAATAAAGGACCATCAAATTTTACCAATATGTGGTGCTCCTTTGTTTACACTCGCTGAGGTACAACATAGGCATCTAACCCCCCTGCAACCTTGCAAAATTAATGAGCAATAGTAAAAGAGTTGTATCCATACAGGTATCTTTATGGGATCAGAGTAATTATTTCTCTGGGGGCAAGCATTTAAATTTGAGTCCCACTGTTTTCTTTTAGGAAAAGGAAGTTCTGTTTCCGCCCGGTCTCGAACCGGGGACCTTTCGCGTGTTAGGCGAATGTGATAACCACTACACTACGGAAACCGCCAGCAAGTAGACTGTTAAAATGGATCCTGGAAAATCATTTCTGCGTCATATTTGCAATAATAGGAAACTGAACTACATTTCAGCATTAGATAAAATGAGCTCCAAGAAAATACCAATTACCAAAAAAAAAAAAAAAAGGAGCCTGCGACGTCCAAAGAACCAGGGACTCCAGGGACTCCACCTGAGACGCCTCAGGCCTGAGCTGGCTGTGGGATCGGCCGTCTCCCGCAGCGTTTCCTGGTGCAAAACCGCGCGCCGGGGGCGTTCTTCGTTGACTCTCCAGCCCCGGAAGCTGAAGGAGCTGCGGGTCAGGTGCGGTCGAGCCACGGGAGCGTTCCTCACGGCCTTCGTGGTCTTCTTGGCTCCTGGCTCTACGCAGATGGCTGGCGCTGGGGTCCAGCGGAAGCTGTGGGGCCCCCTCTTCCCGCCCTCCCCGACCCGGTGGGGCCTCACCTGCGCGCTGTCCCCGGAGGGCCTTTCGCCCTGACTTCTGCTTGTCGTCCTCCCGAGGAAGGCGCCAATGCCATGGGCCGCGGTTTCAATCTGACCCTTGCGTCACAAGCTCAGTTAGCACAGGTTACGTGTTAGGGCTTTTGGCTGTCGGAAAACTCGGAACACCCACACTAGTGCTTCCCGGCCTGGACTGAACTCGAGTGAGGACCAGGCCGCGAGATGGAGAGTGGATCGCTGGGGTCTCAGGGCCACCGTTCGAGCTAGGACGCAGGAGAGCACGGGAGAGTTCCGCGGTCAGGGCAGTTTCCCTTCACCCGTTCTACCAGAATCCCCGTTTTTGGTCTTTGTGATGAGCCCGCTCAGCAGCTCTGGGAACGCGGACTCCCACGCGGGCAGAGTCTGGAGAACCGCAAAGTCCGAGGTTTCCCGTAGCCTCACCCCGAAGGCCTGCAGCAGGGTTCCCAACCTAGCCAAAGACGCGGGGTCCTAACCGCTCCTTCCTCTCCTTCTCACTTGAACTTGAATGTAAAAATGAAGCTTGGATAGAACGAGCCGTTTTCTCCAGCACTTGCTTCTGGTAACCGCAGTGGTCACCGCGTGTGCTTCACACCCACCAAGTTCAAGTGCTCCCGCTGCGTGTAAGGTGAATGCCACAGCTCCCTAGACTGACTGGAGGGCCGAGATACAGCGTATGCCCTGGTGGCTTCAGATTAGACAATGTCGTGACTTTTCCGACCCCTTCCCTCCAGCTGTCTGTCACTTTTCCCACCCACGAGAGATCACAACCCCCGCGCGTTTCCACGAATACGTCAGGGTCATTGCTGGACGAGAGAGGGCAGTGTCCGTTCTCCTGCGGGAGCAGCAAGGGCGCCAGCTTCTGGGGAACCCGCACTCCCTGCGGGCCCGCACGCCCGCGCCTCGCCGCGCCCACGCACATCCCACAGGAGCCGCGCAGCCAGGGCCCCGCCACGGTCCCTGGGCACGGGGAAGGCCAGGCAGAGGCTGACGGGGAGGACAGAGCCGACGAAAGCGGCAAGCACAGCCCAGTGCCACTCCCGGGGGAGCGCGAGGGACATGGGTCTGCTCGCCTTGGTCCGCGCCGCTTGCTTGAACTCTGGCACCACGAGGAAGGACCGGGTGACAGCAAGGCCCGTCCGAGAGCCCCAGGAACACACGCGCTGCTGGCGGGTTAGATGTGGAGTCGAGGAACGCCCCGGCGTCAGAGCCCTCGTTTCTCTGATTGCTCTGAGCGTGGGGAGGATGGGGACCGAGCTCCAGCTGAGATGGAAACACTAGGGGCGGCAGGGTTTGGGGGATGGGCTCGTGGTGGTCTCTGGGGACCTCAAGGCCTTGCTTGAGAGAGATTCCCTCGGGCGTCTGTGTCCCTGCTTGCGTGTGCGTTGTCGTGGGAGCTCGTAGCGACTCAACTCTCAGCTCCTCGTACCCTGGGCGCCTTCGGGTGTCCCTCCCGCCGGCCACCCCCGGGTGCCCTGGCGCCTGCCTACACCTCCCCGGAGGCCCGCTGTCTGCTCCCCAAGGCTGCGTCATTTCTGACCTCAGCTGGGACGTAGCCCCTGGCTGCACACGCACCTCACCGCTTGGGCCAGCGCGCTGCCTGCGGGGCGGGGCTCCTGGTGGGTGTGATGCGATTCGCCCTTTGGCGAGAATCTGGAGGGGGCGGCCTCCCGGGGCTTCCCTGAAGGGGGAGGAGGCGCAAGTTGGCTAGGTGCTCTCGGAGCACTCAGATTGCCTTACCTTGAAATCAACCAAGTAGTTGGTGATGTGTTTCCCAGGTGGTCTAGTGACTAAGATTCAGCATTTTCACCGCTGCGCCCCGGGTTCGATTCCCGGGCTGGTAAACGTTGTTTTGCAATTTCCTGTCGGATGCACGTGTTGTCCTTAAAAGCTCAGTGGTAGGAGATCTGTCTTCGGACGCCTGAAACTCTCTTGAAGGGAAGAAGTAGTGCGGACCCTGGCTTGGCTAGGTCACACGGCTCTAGGGGATGCACATCAGCACAGCCTGGACTTGCTGGACGCTCATTCTGCTTCCCACCTCCGTTTTTTACTCCTCTCATGGAAAAAAGGAGACAACTAGAAACTTACTGGAAATATCTTTCTTAAAGCATCTGAAGTTGCTGGGGGACTGCAGGCAGACTCCTGGAGGAACGGAGCCGCTGCTCCAGTTTCACAGATGTGGCTGAGAGCAAAGCTCGGTTGTCTGCTCATTTCGAGTTGCTGCACAAGGTCAAGGCCACCACAGCAGCTGGGAAGACAAGGGGGTTGGAGGAAATCTCAGAGAGGAAAAAGGTAGGAAGGCAGTTCCAGGCATGTGTGAAGCTGCGCGAGTTTGGGTGGCTCCAGGCAGTCCTGCTACAGCTAAAGAAAGGGACCCAGAGAGACCTCAGCTGCCATCTGCTGAAGGAGAGATGGGATGTGGGTCTCTCCTACCCATGGGGAGACTGGGTTGAGCCGGGTTTTGGCCTGACCCAGCCCCAGGTGTTGTGCGCATTTAAGGAGTGAATTATTGGATAGGAGTCCTCTCTCTATGCCTCTCATTTTCTGTATGTCTCTCATTTTCTCTCATCCAAGGCCCCTCCCACACCACGGTATGGGGGAAGTGTCTTCCTGGTGCCTACCTGAACCAGCCTGCTAGCCTAGAGGTCTGGTAAGCCTGGGGCTTCCTGTGTTTCAAAGATGTCCAGCTTTATGGTGGATTGCCAAAGACAAGTCAGTGGACAGGAAAAGTTCAGCTTCAGAAAAAGAAATGCAAACAGGAGTGATGTTTGTGAAAATGCCCAGTGCAATCTGGGCACATGTCTCCGTCTGTGGGCTGCACTGAAACCTTTAGGACGGAAATCTGGGCTCCTCAGGAGGACTTTCAACATCAGGAGTGAAGAGCCACCTCTCAAGACTCTTTGCAAAGATTCTATGACTGTTCCCTTGGGTTGTCTGGCAGTGACCTGTGTGACCTTGCTCTCCTACGGACTCTACAGACCTGCCTCCTACAACACAGAATTTCTTCCTGAGCCATCACAAGTCCAGAGTCAGGGATACAGCACAATTTTTGTGAGCAATCCCAGGGACTTAGTGACATTTGATTCTGGAATGATTGATGGCCCTGGACTGGTGCTACCACTCTGCAGTATACAGGAGTGTACCTATGACGATGGGAGTTCAGAGGCAGTCATTGTGGTGCCATGGGCTAGCTGCCACTTGGGACACCTACATTCTGTATCAGAGTGCAGAGCATCAAGACCTGCCTGCACTTCCAGTCCAACTGTCTGCTAATGTGTCTAGAAGGCAGCAGAAAATAGCCCAAGGACTTGGTTACCTGCCACTCATGTGTGAAATTTGGATGTATTTCATGGTGCCGGCTTCCCTTTGCCTGACTCTGACTGCTATAGGCATTTCAGGAGTGAACCAGCAAATGGAAGATCTCTCTCTCTCTCTCTTCCTGTCTGTGTGTGTATTTTCCTGCACCTTTCTCATAAATACATTTTTTAAAGGAATTACTTGCTGTTTTGAGCTGGAGAAAAAAATGTTTTAATTTTGATTTGTATAAAAATACAAGCAACAATATGTATGTTAAATAAACCTTCTTCTCTGAGGTTTCTAAACCCTCACCCTTCAAGGAAAATGAGCACATGCTTAAGAGCTGGTAAATTGTCTGCCTTTTTCTGCCTGTTCCTGGACTCAAGTCCTTGCTGTTTTTGTCCAGCTGCCATGGCCTCTGTCATCCAAAGGCTGGGGGTATGTAGGAAAAGGATGAGGGCCTCTGAGGATCCTCTCCTGATCTGGGCTTTGGTGTCTTAGGGGATATCACATTTGCAAAGGGAAGGGCTGGGATTTCAGCAAGCAAACTGACCAGTGGTCCTGCTTTGTAATTAGGTCCTCATGTATGATGACTTCTTGCTTTGATTTAGACTTGCTTTGTTGTTTTATTTTCTTGTCAGTTGGGGATTTATTGGTGACTAAACTTTGTTGGTTTTGAAATTAAACAAGTACATTTAAATTAAACAAAAACAACTTCCAACATCAGTTGTTGTGGGGAAATTAGGCACAGGAGGCAATTCAAAGATGGCGCCCAAAGGAAGTAAGGTGGGCGGTACCCAAAGTCATTTACCACCAAAGCTGATTGGTCGTGCAGCATCAGGGAAGGTAACAACTGATGATGAGTGTACAGACATATGGCTGGTCCTGTAAAAAGTCACTCCGTAAAATGACCTTTTAAGTAATTGGTTGGTCCTTATGCCCTGCCCCAGTAATCCTGCGGTCTTGTACTTTAAAAGGCTTTGCTATGCTCGCAATAAACCAAGTTCTTGCTTGCTTGACTTGACTCCCTGCTGCATCTGACTGTCTCCGGGATTGGGGAGCTGCAGAATGGGTGAGTGGCGCACTTTCTTCGAACCCAGTCCATCCTCCTTCAGGTGGACTAAGACCCCGCAAGTTGTTACCTGAAATAGAAAAACAAACAAATAAATAAACCTCATTAACAATCTTCTGTGTGGTCTTGGTGACAACAGCCTGGGGCTGGGGCTGGAAATGGGGCTGGGTGGAGATGGAGGCAGAGGGAGCCTGACTGTGAGGAACAGAGAAGTTACAGGAGAGGACTACAGGCCGGAAGGAGATGGTGGCGCTAGCACATTCAAAGCAGAGTCTCCTGAAGTGTGCTAGCTGCCCATGGTGTGGGACACAGGGCCCCAGCACCTCCCGATGTCAACAGACCTGCTCCCAGCTGCTGCTGCAGGTTAGTCAGCTAGACCCCCGCCAGCTCCACCTCAGCCTCAGTTTACCCTCCGTGCTGCTCCTCAGGAGAAAATAAAGGTCTTTGCCAGGTCCCGGGATGAGAGCTCAAACATGCCATTCACAGACTTGTTACAGCAAAGAGAAGACATTTGCAGGAAAATTTGCCTAAATCCATTTCAAATCAGCAGGAGTTCAGCAAATGCCTATCTGGTGCACACAGGACAGGCTAAAGATATTTTGAGACTTTTAAATAACCTGAAGATATTTTTGTGTTTGGTTTTACTCATCAATAAGAATCTAGTACAATGAGGAGATAGGATATTATAATTTGAATTTGAATACAGTAAATTCGTATTTTATCAAAGACCAACATGAATCATCCTTGCTTCAATCTTTTAGCACATTATTTTCAGCAGTTTGGAAAAAAAAAAGTATTTTGCACATTTCTTTTTAAGAGACTACTGACTTCTGAGGCAGTGGGGTCAAGGCCGTGCGGCTGTCCCCGCGGCTGCCCGACCTCCCAACGCACTGCGGGGCTACCGCTAACCTCTGGTCCCGGGCTCTGGAGGGCACAGAGTTGCTCTGCAAGGCTGGCGGCAGCGCAGGAAAGTGGCCTGGGGAAGGCACAGCCACATCCCTGTGCCGCTAGAAGATGAGTCCCTGTGACGAAATCGATTAGTGCATTTGGCTGTTAACTGAAAGGTTGGTGGTTCGACCACACCCAGGGTTCGTTGCTTTTAACCTCCTTGAAAGCCATCAGCGCCCCCTCCCCCCCTCATTTCTGACAGCAGTCAGGCTCCCCTACCCCCTGTCCCCAACTGGGATCTTAGAGAATGGCTGCTGGGGTGTAAACTTTATAGCCCAGTCATTAAAGGGTGCAGACCATTGCCTCTATTACTCCGTGACAGATGGTGCCAGATGTTGCAGGAGCAGTGTCCATAGCAATGGCTGTCCACGGAGATGAGAGAATTTTTCCCTGTTGAGCTGGTGTCTCACGTGGGCTCAGTTCTTCTGTTGAATCTCAAGAGCAGAAGTTGAGTGCTTTGACTTTGTAGACTGTCTTCTCTCTCTCTCTCTTCCTGTCCCTCTCTATCTCTATCTCTATCTCTATCTCTATCTCTATCTCTATCTGTATCTCTACCTCTTTCTCTTTCTCTTTCCCTTTCTCTATCATCTCTATCTCTCTCCATCTTACTCATGTGTCATATTTTCCCACCAGTAGCACACTATGGGTTTCTAGTTTTGATGTTATGAACTTAACTTCTCTGGTACCTACAGGGCTCCATTCAATGTTTGTGGGTAAGTATCTTCGATTGCCTATCATCCTGTGCATTCTGGTAGTCCTTGATATTTGAACCTGCAGCAATAAGAAGAGGCTCCCATTTTGCCTTTCTAATATTTGGTTAAAAATTTTTTTTAGAGATCTATTTTATTTATTTGAAAGAATTATAGAGAGGGGTAGAGACAGTGAGAGAGGTCTTCCATCTGCTGGTTCACTGCCCAGATGGCCGCAATGGCCGTAGCTGTGCTGATCCGAAGCCAGGAGCCAGCAGCTTCTTCCAGGTCTCCCATGTTGGTGCAGGGGCACAAGGACTTGGGACATCTTCCACTGCCTTCTCAGGCCATAGCAGAGAGCTGGGTTGGAAGAAGAGCAGCCAGGAATAGAACTGGTGCCCACATGGGATGCCTGCGCTTGAGGCCAGGGCATTAACCCACTGCACCACAGTGCCAGCCCATCATAATTTTTTTTATCCAGTCATCTTTTGATGGACACTTGGATTGATTCTTTATCTTAGCTATTGTGAGTTGAGCTGCAATGAATATGAGGCTACAGATAATATGAGGCTTGCATATACTGCTTTCATTTCTCTTGGGTGAATTCAAGGAGTGGGTTTGTTGGGTCATATGGTAGATCTATTTTCAGCTTTCTGAGGTATCTTCATACTGTCTGCCTCCATGGCAGCACCAGTTTGCATTCTCAGCAACAGTGGATTAGGGGACCTTTTCTCCCACATCCTTGCTGGCATTTATTCTTTGTTGATTTCTGTATGAGAGCCTTTCTAACTGAGGTGAGGTGGAAACCCATTGTAGTTTTGATTTGCATTTCCCTCATGGATAGTGATCTGATCATTTCTTCATATGTCTGTTGGCCATTTGAATTTCATTGGGGAAACCCTACAAGACATTGGCATAGGCTGAGACTTCTTGGGAAAGTACCCAAAAACACAGGCAATCAAGCCCAAATTGACAAATGGGATTCCATCAAACAGAGAAGCTTCTGCACTGCAAAAGAAACAGCAGCGAAGTGAAGAGGAAATCGACATAATGGGAGAAAACATTTGCAAATTATGACACTGATAAAGGATCTATACAGAGTTCAAGAAAGTCAACAACAATGAACCAAACACCCCACTTTAAGAAGTGGGCAAAGGACTTGAACAGGCATTTTTCAAAACGGTGTATGATTCTTTCTCTCTCACAAACGCCAGCTGCATTCATTTTTCTTGTGGTTGGAGACAACTGATTCTGATTCTCCCTCATCAAAGAGCTGTGTAAAAGTGTGATCACACAGGGTACCCACTGATCCCATGGCATTTCTTCTCATCTCACAAGCAAGGCTGAGAAAGGAAGACGGCTTACATGGAGTCCTCTGCCTGCTGTCTCTCCCAGCTGCCTGAGCCACCCCTGCTGCTTCCCAGGATGGGCACAGCAAGCAGGAGAGGCAGAAGCCGTCAGGTGCACAGCCCAGGCCCTCACTCCCATCCGGGATGTGGGGGTCTATACCCAAACCCCAGAAGTGTTTCCCTGGTGCTGTATAGAGAAAAGGTTCGACTTCCGTTTCTGTCAGGTGTCCAGTGCCAACTCTGTCAGGACGGTGCCAGTGTGTCCACTCGGGCTGCTCAGATTCCCTGAAAAATCTCTCTGCACTCCTGTCTGGACAGGGACTCCCAGCCAGCACCCCGGGAGCGTGGCCTGAATGGGGCTTTCAGCAGTCGGGTTCTTCCAGGGAACTCCGGTGCCTCATCCCTCACTAGGGAAGTGTTGTCCTGGCTGCAGGGCCCGACCAGCCCCCATGCCACTCACCTGCAAGGAAACCTCCCGGTAAAGGTTCCGGGACTTGGGCAGCACAGCAGAACAGAGGGCGCTGGTGCCCGCTGAGCCGGTCTTTCCTTGGGCGCCCGACCTTGCTCCACCCTCCGCGTTCCCGCGTCCTCATCACCGAAGACGGACGATCCTGTCGCGGGTTCAGCCCCTTCGACGTTTCCTCAGCGTGGGACCATTGAGTTCCTTGTTTGAGATTCTGAGGCGTTGGCGTCGGTAAGCTCTCAGGTGCGGAGGGGGCCCTGAGAGACGCCGGAGCCCCGCAGGCACAGGCGGGAGCGTGGTTATCCGCTCTGCGGGGCAGCACCGCCTCGCGTCCCGGATCCGCGCCGAAAGCGTGGACGTCGTCTTCGTGACACCAGCGGTGCTCCGTCAGGATGACGATCTGCGGCCCCCGGGCGCCTTCTCCTGCTTCATGAAGACGGGATCTGTCAGCTGCTGGCTTCGACGTCCGATCGGCATCCACTAAGTCCACTTTTCATTTCGAGTTCCCGCATGAAGATAATCTTGGATGACCCTAAATGTTCCGCGCATATAGAGCGATGATTTCGAGAAGGGCAATCGGGCCTCGGACAAAAGGTCCCAGGCCTGATTCAGGATAAGAACGGGCGCAGTCAGGACAGACCAGGGCCGGGGCCGGGGCACCCGCAGGGGTGGGGTTTAGAAGGACGGGGCGGGCACAGCTGTCACTCTGAGCTCCCCGAGGGCGCGCTGGTGGAGCAGCTGCTGGGCGCGTGGAGGGCGGGTTGCCTCCGGTGGCGTCACGGAAGGGGCGGAGCTATGTAGATAGAGCAACGCAGGGACTGCTGGGCCGGGACCTGCTGCAGATTCACGACCGCTTTCCCGTGCTGTAGGAGAAAGCGCGGCACCGCTGCCGGCACATAGGTGCGCTGTGCGTGCTTCAGGTCGAAGGGCGCCCGGGGGGGGGGGGGGGTGCGGGGCGCAAAGTGTGCGCGTGTGAAGAGTTCGGGCGGTGTGAAGCTGTGCGATTTCCCCAAATTTTGGAAACTCGACTGCAGAATTTGTGGTCGTGGGGTACTTCCTTCGTGCTCTCCCCGGGCTTTGATCATTTGAAGAGCAGGTGTCTACTAGGTTGCAGTGTGCAAATCCTCAGTGCAAAGGTTATGTACCTTTCAAATCCTCCGCAGGCTAAATATTGTGGGCTAGTCTCCCTTACACAATCAAACATCCCTCAGTTCCTGAACTCTCTGGCACCTTCCTCTCAAGGTAATTTTAACAAACTTTTAGCACAAGAATGTTCTTCTTCTTTTATTAAATATGCCTTTTCTTGCAGAGTCCTTCATTGACTTGTTTGGTGATTTTTTTCAAAACCCGCTGGGCGGAGCCTAGCCGGGCCGGGAGCTCTCTCCTGGGACATGTAGAAGGGCCTCTCCCCTGCTCCTCCGCCCAGAAAGCCTGGGTGTCCTGGATAAAAAACTCTTTTTTACCCACTCGAGTAGGTCCCACACCGACTTTGCCGGGATCCAAATCCGCCGTCCAGACACCGGCGTTTCCCACCTGTCCCCACGGGCTCAGGTTTCAGCCCAGCAGAGCAGGGCCATGGGCGTCCTGTGTGCCTCCGCCCCTTCGTTCACGGCGAGGGCAGGAGCCCCAGACTCGCCCAGGACGGGGATCCCCTAGGATCGGTCATTCGCTGGGGACCGGGCCGGTGTAAAGAACCCGTTTCTGGAACGCGGACTCCAGAGAGTGCCATAGAGGTGGATGAATCTGCGAGGTTCCAGGTGCGGCCGGGGACAAGGAGACACTGAGGCCCAGAGCCTTCTTGTCCCCTAGAAGGCGGAAGGACCTCGGGAGCGGTAATAAATTTAAACAGTCAAAATGGCTGTTCAGTAAGTTAAAGGCGCAGGTCCCACCAAGATTTGAACTCGCATCGCTGGATTCAGAGTCCAGAGTGCTCACCATTACACCCTGGAACCAGCCATCAGGCTTGGATGCTCTGGCGGCTTGAGGACCGCGTTGATTGCCAGGCGCGGGCTCCTGAGTTGGGAAGACCACGCGGGGCAGCCTGCTCGACCTCCCTAAGCACCTGTCGCCTCTCGGCGGTGGCCGGGCTCCGAAGCCCGAAACGTCTCCCTTCAAAGCCGGCGGTTGCCGGGGGAAGGTGCCGTCCCTGTGCACGTCAGAGTCGAGTCTCTGTGGCGCAATCGGTTAGCGCGTTCGGCTGTTAACCGAAAGGTTGGTGGTTCGAGCCCACCCAGGGACGGCTGCCGTTGCATTTTTACCAGGTGCTGCCCGCGGATGAGCACATTCTTGTTCTTCTCTCTACTTGTCTGCTGTCCCAGGTGAGGTCCGTTTGGGGGACTTGCATTTGACATCTGTGATACAAGACCGACAGCAGTGTTCGGTCCCCAAGTGTGTGCCTCAGTTGTGCTTGCTTTATCAACAGCGTTCTCACCATTGTAAGTAATAATTTGTAAAAATAAGTTTCTGTACTCTGTGCAAGTACTTTCAAACTCTTCTGACGTCTGGTTGGCTTCATGAGAACACCACAGCGGTCGTTGTATTGTGCACTGGGAGATGTATCATGCATGTCTTTCGCCCCTGTGCAGCTTTGTCCACAGTGTAGCATTGCCTGTGCAACTGCTTCCTTATGGCTGGTATCCAGGGCTTCGAATATCAGCCAACTTGGAAAACTGCTCTTTTTCTGGAATGGCACTAAGTCGTATTCCAGGTGGTTTATGAACTCCATTAGTGTCCCTCTCTTCACTTACTTGTCAGCACAAGCTTACTGTTCAGGGATCTCTGAACCTCCAACAAGGGATCTCTGAACCTCCAACAGGGGGAGTGTGGCCCCCCTGCTTAACTAAGAGCTTGGTCCAACAGGAGGATTTGTTTGGCACTGCACACAGCTGCTCCACTGAGGGTGTTGACAGCTAAACTTCTAAGCTAGCTTGCAGACTTCCAATAACTGTAACTGTTGTCTGTGATGACCTGGTTACACAGATCCAGAGAAGGCTAGCCAGAATGACCTCTTTTATGGCTTTCAGCTGAGCCACTATCCCAGAGGGGAATCTTCATGGTGTCAGACATCTGTTCTCCTGCTTTCCTTTATATCTTCAGAGATCTTGCTTTGGCTTCCACAGGAAGTGATGAGAAGACAATGCGTCTTCTCCTGCTGTACAATGGTCAGTGGGCATGCAGATAACTCTCTCCATAGTATTCCTTGCCAGATGTCTGCTGGGGCTCTGCCCAGACCATCTGTCCATGTAGATGCATCACTGGAGCCAAAGGAACCTGCACCCGACAGGAAGACCTGGGCCCTAGCGCTATTGGCTCATAATTCCTTGGTTCTTCTGTTTCTCCCATGAGCAGAAACATTCTCTTTACTCCTGCATGCTGAACCTGAGTCCTGGACCAAGGTTTTTGTTCTTTCTTTCATTGTTGCATCATGATTTCTCCCACCAGGGGCATCGCTGGGGGTTTCTGAGTGTGATCTTTTCAAGTGAACTTCTGGGATGATCTCTGTTAGGTGGTGATTGACAGAGATGCATTCTCTGTTTGATGGCGCGTGACAGGAAAACTAGTCTGCAAGTCTGTATTGATTGTCCATTATCCTAGAGAGGCTGGTATTTCCTGGCATTTGAGCCTTCAGAAGTGAGAAGCTGTTCATGTCTCCTCTTTCCAGTATGTGGAGAAATTATTATGGGCCTATAGCTGTCAAGCAAGAGCTTTTTTGTTTTTAAGATTTATTTATTTATTTGAAAGGCAGAGACACAGAGACAGAGAGAGGGAGAGAGAAAAATCTCCCATCTGCTGATTTACCCCCTCAATGACCTCAAGAACTGGGGCTGTGCCAGGCTGAAGCCAGGAGCTTCCTCCGGGTCTCCCAGGTGGGTGCAGGGGCCCAATCACTTGGGCCATCCTCCACTGGCCACCCAAGCCCTTCCAGGCAGCACCATCTAAGACCATGGCACTAGAGCTCTCCTGGGAGAGAAGACAGCACACCAGTGAAGACAGCGCCGAGAACTCCAGGGACAAAGCAGAACAGAGGGTGCGCAAGGGGTTGGGAGCCACAGGACGCAATCAGCACACGCTGGGGTTTCAGTTATTAAAACTGTTGGCTGCCTGAACCTTCAGAGGGGGCATGGGACCCTCACAGTGTCCTGAGAATCCTCTGGGGTAGGGGTGGGTTAATGTAAACATATACTTTCAACCGGGGTGCCTGAGGAATATTGACAGTATCAGCTTGGTTTGAGATCCAGATGCGGATTTAAATTCAGTTTCTCTCCACCAATCAGTGGTTTCTGCCGCTGTGTTCCCATAGGGTGGGAAGCCAAGCAGGCCCCTCCTCAGCTCCCCTCTGGAGCTCACAAACCAGAAAGCACTGGTTCAGGTCAGCCTAGGCAGAGGACTGAGGCCTATGGAGAAGATTCCCTGTAAGAAACCCTGAGGGGCCTACACTGTGGTCTGTGGCGCTGGCTTCCCCATAGGCTCTGTTTCGTGTCCCGGCTGCTTCCCTGGATAGCAGCGGAGGATGGCCAAGTCCTTGGGCCCCTTCCCCCACCTGGGGATTTGGCACCTGGCTGTGGATTGTCTCAGTTTCAGCTGTGGAGGCCATTTGGGGAGTGAACCAGCATAAGGAAGATTTCTCTCTGTGTCTCCATTTTTCTCTAACTCTGTATTTCAAATAAATAAATATTTAAAAGAAAAGAAGAGAAAGAGAGAGAGAAAGAAAGAGGGGAAAGAAAACCTGAAAGCATTCCCTCTTGTAACTCTGGCGGGAATGGAGTGACAATGGTCACCATGAACGGAGAAGAGAAACCAGGTCTGGTTGATGTGAGCTACGTGGATACGGCCACTGCTCTTCCTCACTCTGCCCTTTTTCTCTTCAGGAAAAGAATCTTGTTTCCGCCCGGTTTCGAACCGGGGACCTTTCGCGTGTGAGGCGAACGTGATAACCACTACACTACGGAAACCAGCTACAGTATCAGCTGCCAAAATATTTTACCGAAAGCCATGCGATGAAGCCTGTGCCCTGATATCTTCATTAAACAATGTGGTGCCTTTCTCGTCCCCTTCCCGCCGCCATGGGTCACTTCCCCCATCCACAGAGGATACAACCCCCGCGCGTTTCCACGAACACGTCAGGGTCCTGCGGGACAGAGGGGGCAGTGTCCGTTTTCCTGCGGGAATAGAACTGGGTGCCAGCCTCTGGAAAACCCGCAGTCCCGGCGGCCCCGCACGCCCGCGCCTCGCCGCGCCCACGCACATCCCCGAAGGAGCCGCTGGGGCTCCTCCGCGAGCCGCCCCGGGAGCTGCCGGGTGCCCGCCGCTCCCACAGGAGCCGCGCAGCCAGGGCCCCGCCACGGTCCCTGGGCCCGGGGCAGGCCAGGCAGAGGCTGAAGGGGAGGACAGAGCCGACGAAAGCGGCAAGGACAGCCCAGTGCCACTCCCGAGGGAGCGCGAGGGACATGGGTCTCGCCTTGGTCCGCGCCGCTTGCTTGAACTCTGTCACCACGAGGAAGGACCGGGTGACAGCAAGGCCCGTCCGCGAGCCACAGGAACACACGCGCTGCTGGCGGGTTAGATGTGCAGTCGAGGAACGTCCCGGTGTCAGAGCCCTCATGTTTGGGATTGCTCTGAGAAAGCAATGGAAGCCCACCCACGTCCTTGTGACCCTGCACCCATATGGGAGCCCCCGAAAAAGCTGTTGGCTCTTGGCTTCGGATCAGCACAGCGCTGGCCGTTGTAGCCATTTCTGGCCATTGTAGCCATTTGGGGAGTGAACCATAGATGGAAGACCTCGCACTCTCTGCCTCTCTAACACTGCCTTTCAAATAAATAAGTAAATCTTTGAGGAAAAAATAGAAAAATGAAACACTTAATCTAGGGTCCTACATCCAGTGAAAATTTCAACAATGAAGTCTGGCAGCCAGCCTTGGGGCGTAGAGGGCTAAGCCAGTGCCTGCAGTGCTGGCATCCCATAGGGCCACTGGTTACATTCCTGGCTGCTCCACTTCCGATCAAGCTCCTGCTCATGGCCTGGGCTCCTGCCACCCACATGGGATTCCTGGATAAAACTCCTGGCTCATGCTTCAGCAGCCACCTGGGAAGTGAGCCAGCAGATGGAAGTTCTCGCCCCCTCTCCCTCTCTCTCTGTAACTCTGACTTTGAAAATTAAAAAAAAAAAAAAGAAATTAGGTTTGTTTCCTGCCATGCTCATCAAATGAGGTCAGTCTTCTGTACTCTTTCTTACTGACTGTAGATGAAACCCTAGAAAAAATAACTCGAAGGAATTACCTGAGTGCTCTGAAAAGTCCAAAATACATGTGGATGAAGTGCCACAGACAAAAGCAAAAGAATGACCTAGGGCGGTAATGGCATGGTTCTCCCTCCTGTGAGGTGCTCTGGAGGAGGAGGGGCCTTTAGAGAAGCAGCCACTTACCCCCCGTGAGTTTTTCTGGCAAGGCTCTCTGCCAGCTGGCTCACGGAATCTCTGTCTGTGGTGGTGGGCAACGTCTGTGTTCCTGAGGAGGCCTTCAAAAACCTGGCCCGTGTCCTTCAGGTGCTGGGCAAAGAGGGAGCAGACCTCTCTCCCTTCCTGTATCTTGCACCTTAAGTGGGTGAGTTCCCTATCCCAAGCCTGAGCTAGGGAGTCTTGTCTCCTAAGGTGGGGAAGAAGACAGAAATGTAAGAGTGAATGACAGCTCACAGGAGCCTCGGCAGAGCCATCCACTAGAATGGCCCAAGGGCAGTGCCCATGGTGTGTGCTGGTATGAGCTGTGAGGATTGCCTTGGCAGGGTAAAGAGCATGGAGCCCTGCACTTGTTTGTTTTTACTATGGTTAAGATGCCCTTTCAGTCTCTCACCTCAGTGCGCATCCATGTAGTAAACAGCAAGCAGTATGCCAGTTGTGCCAGGAACATTTGTGTTGGGCTGGGAACAGTGCTGGGAGGTACTGCCATGATGAAGGTGTATCAGAGCAGAGCCAGAGCCTGGGCAGGAGAAAGCAATGCAAATAATGAGCTACACACACGTGAGGACACTGTGCTGATGGTGGTCTTGCTTAGTTACACACACGTGAGGGCACTGTGCCGATGGTGGTCTTGCTTAGTTACACACACTTGAGGGCACTGTGCTGACGGTGGTCTTGCTTAGTTACACACACGTGAGGGCACTGTGCTGACAGTGGTCTTGCCTGGCAAGCTCCTACACTCACCAAGCTGCTCAGCTCTAAGGTGTGAGTGATACCAGATACAATTAGTATCTCTGTAACTCTTCTTCACATCAAAGGGGGTGGGGGGTGTAAAGAGAGTCAAGAATGCAGATCTCACACTAACTTTTGGGAGGAACTTTGTCAGCAGCCACAACTGGGAGACTCCTTAGAGACAAACGTGAGGCCCAAGATGCCAGAGGTCTGAGCCGAAGGCACTGCCCATGCACAGACGCTGCCCCAGGAGCGAGGCCAGAGGGCCGAGCCTGCCAGGGAACGGTCTGCAGTCACAATAGCAGAACTAGAAGGTGGGGGTGTCATGGACTCTCAGGAACCCCTACTTCCAGTTGTCAAAGGTAGGCTGATGCCCATGACCACTGTGTTCTTCTGCTCACCCCAAATGGGCAACACCCCCTCTGCAGCACACGGGCCTGTGCAATGGGGTCTGCTGGCCTAGCCACTGAGGGGATGAGGGACAGGCAGGCAGGGGGGAGAGCGAGCCCCTGACATCTGTCCTCACTGTCTCTGTGCAAGGCTCCGTGGGCTTCGGACGCCAGGGTCGGGGTCCACGCGTCTCCTCCTCCTCCTTCTCAAGCCCCGTCCCCTCTTGGCGCGCGCCCCCAGCGCCACCCGAAAGGGCACCTGCAGGCCTCTCGCGTCCAGCACTGGATGCCGAGAACTTGCTGGAACTCGGCGATGAAAAGCGGCTCCCTTTGCCCAGACCTTCGTGACTTCAACACCCTGGGGGCTTCCAAGGACTGGGCGAGGACACCACGCAGCCTGGAGTCCTTGGGTCCCCCGGGGCGCCCGTGACGGCCAAACCCTGTTCCCGGCGAAGGACCCGAGAGCGGCCGTCACCGCGACCCTGAACCCGGGGAGCCCCGTGCTGGACACGCGAAGCTTCCGAGCACGCGCGGGCGGCAGGAGCGGCGAGGACAGGGTGTTCCCGGCGTGGAGGCGGCGCCGACGCGGGCGCTGTGGACCTCGGGCCCTATCGCTCCGGCGGGCCGCGGACCCGGGCGTCTGCGGGGTGCGGGCTCCTGCAGCGGGCGTGCGAAAGCCACGCGGCTCCCAGCGGCTGCCCGACCTCCCAACGCACAGGTTACCGCGCGGCGCACAGCGCGTCTCCTGCTCGCCCGTCAGCGGTGCCCGGGGCTGTGGAGCTCGCAGCGTCGCCCCGTAAGGCCAGCGGCAGCCCGCGGCAGGCGCCAGTGGAGGGCTCCGTCCCTTGCAAGCGGTAACTGCGTCTCTGTGGCGCAATTGGTTAGCGCGTTCGGCTGTTAACCGAAAGGTTGGTGGTTCGAGCCCACCCAGGGACGGCCCCTGGCACTTTTACACCTTTGATAATTTCAAGGACGCCTCCCGTCTATAACTAGGTTCTTGGAAATCAGTTGAGGGGTGCAGATCGAGTTTCCCGTGTAAATTGCAGGAGTCAAGTACATCCACAGTACAACTGCTTCCCATAGATGGGGCATAGGAGGATGGCATATCAGGAGAAGCATCTGCTTCTTCACTGGTGCAGTTGTAGGCAAAGTGCAAGGGCGACTTGGAGGCTGAGCTGAGTCAAAGGCTGAATGTACGTTCAGGATACACAGCAGTTTCTTTCTTTGTTTTTTTTATCCATGACCTGTTAGCTGATTAACTTGTTGTATCTCTCCTCCCCTGCATTCCCCAGCCTTGTAATGAAATGTAGGCTGTCATACACTTCTGCTATGGGAATCTATCGCAACATAGATATTACCTGTGGCAGATAGTGCAGGAGCGGTGCCCGTAGCAATTAGGCCATCTGGACCTCTCTTCGGAGATGAGAGACTCTTCCCCTGTTGAGCTGGTGGCTCACGTGGGCTCAAGTGTCTGTTGACTCTCAGGAGCAGAAGTTGAGCAGACTCAACTTGATGGGACATCTCTCTTTCTCGCTCTCGCTCTCTCTCCCCACTTCCCTCCCACACCTCCCACTCTCTCTTAGCCCTGTTTCCTATTTTCACACCGGCGGCGTCTCTATGGGTTTCTAGTTTGATGTTATGAACTAACTTCTCTGACACCGGCAGGGATCCATTCCTTATATGTGGGTGAGTATCTTCGATTGCCTATCATCCTGTGCATTTTGGTAGTTCTTGATATTTGAACCTGGAGCAATGAGAAGAGGCTCCCATTTTGTCTTTCTAAGATTTGATAAAAACCTTATGGTTCCATCAATAGATAGGTAAAGGATGTCCACATTTATTCAAAATAGCCTTAAACTGGAAACCACAATTCAAATGTCCAACAACAGTAGAATAAATACCAGCCCCCATGCCACTCATCAGCAAGGAGAACCTCCCGGTAAGGTTCCGGGACTTGGGCAGCACAGCAGAGCAGAGGGCGCTGGTGCCGGCTGAGCCGGTCTTTCCGTGGGCGCCCGACCTTGCTCCACCCTCCGCGTTCCCGCGTTCTCATCACCGAATGCGGACGATCCAGTCGCGGGTTCAGCACCTCGGCGGGAATGCCCCCTAGACGTTTCCTCAACGTGAGACGTTTTAGTTCCTTGTTTGAGGTAAGCTCTCAGGTGCGGAGCGGGCCCTGCGAGACGCCGGAGCCCCGCAGGCACAGGCGGGAGCGTGGTTGTCCGCTCTGCGGGGCAGCACCGCCTCGCGTCCCGGACCCCCGGCAGGATCCGCGCCTTCAGCGTGGACACCGTCTTCGTGACACCAGCGGCGCTCCGTCAGGATGACGGTCTGCGGCCCCCGGGCGCCTTCTCCAGCTTCATGAAGACGGGATCTGTCAGCTGCTGGCTTCGACGTCCGATCGGCATCCACTGAGTCCACTTTTCATTTCGAGTTCCCGCATGAAGATACGCGGGTTTGGAAGGAAGGACCCTGGCTCCTGGCTGACCCTAAAAGTTCCGTGCATCGAGAGCGATGCTTTCGAGAAGGGTCGGGGCTCTGCGCGGGTTCCGCACCGGTGGAGGTGTGCGGGACGGGCGGGCACAGCTGTCCCTCTGAGCCCGCCGAGGGCTCCTAGGTGGTGCAGCTGCAAGCCGCGCGGTGGGCGGGGCGTCTCCGGTGGCGTCACCGATGAGACTGGGCCATGTAGATGAAGAACGCAGGGGCTGCTGGTCTGGGATCTGCTGCAGATTCACGACTGTGTTCCCGTGCTGTGGGAGAAAGCGCGGGATCGCTGGCGGCACATACGAGCGCTGTGCCTGCCTGAGAGGGAAGAGGGCCCGGCGGTGCGGGGCGCAAAGTGAGCGCGTGTGAAGAGTGCGGGGCGTGTGAGGCTGTGCTGGGGCGGACGGCTGACAAGTCATACTTACCTGGCAGGGGAGACACCATGATCAGGCAGGTGGTTTTCCCAGGGCGAGGCTGTCCCATTGCACTGCGGGAGTGCTGACCCCTGCGATTTCCCCACATGTGGGAAACTCGACTGCAGAATTTGTGGTAGTGGGGGACTGCGTGCGCGCTCTCCCCTGGCTTTCTTCTCGTTTTAAAAGCAGGCTGTCGCGTACAGTTTACTCAAGCTCTCTCTGTCAAGAACATTGGGGTACTTCAGCTCCCGGCTTCTGCTCCAACCCCATCCCGTCCACCACTGTACACAGGGTACAATCTTTACCAAGTCACCTAGGTAACTCAACCACACAGTTCAACACTTTAGCACTACACTGCTTTACACAATCAACCCGTAACACCTAGGCCAGCCTTTCCTCCCTTCAATGAAATAGAAGACAGATTGCAAACAAGATACAATCCTTTAGTGACTGTTCAATGCTGTTCTTTGCAGAAGCTGCTGAGCGGAGGCCAGACCAGGCAGGGCCGGGTGCCCTCTCCTGGCCCGAAAAACGGCCTCTCCTGTGCTCCTGCCGCCCAGAAACAACCCAGAAAAAAGAAATGCCGGTCTGGATTTGGGGGGGGGGGAGGTTTTCCTCAGACAGTTCAGACCGGCACTGACCCACCTCCGCAGTCCTGATACTGGGATTTCCCAGCTGCCCTCGAGGCCAGGGTGGTTTCCCTAAGGGGAATGTGCCCCGCAGAACTGCCTGCCTGTCCCTTAAAACGAATGGTGGAAGAAACCGCGGGATTGGATAGAAATCCCTTTTAAACTGTAAAAAGGAAACCAAAGGTCCCACCGAGATTTGAACTCGGATCGCTGGATTCAGAGTCCAGAGTGCTCACCATTACACCATGGAACCCAGTTACTACATCTCCCATAGGTCTTTCATGTGGCCTGAAGTCCAATGGCGCTCGAAGCAGAACCAGCTACTGGGGAAAACAGCTCCACAGTGGGAAGACCTGTGCGATTTCCAGGGAGGCAAAGGCAGGCAAGGTTGTGATATGAAAGGAAGAGGGCTGGTTCCTTCCACTGCTTTCCAGCAACTGTGCTTGGCCAGGAGAAGCAGTAATGGGGGTGGGGTCAGCCCGGGGTGGACGGGCCCTTGCCGGCAGGTGTCCTCCGGAAGCGTGCTCTGGGTGCAGCTGCAAACAATAGTGTTTGTCTCCCTGCCTTTGCCTTCACAGGTTTCCCACTGCCCAGGGAGCCAGATGGTCATCTGGGAAGGACTGGCGACTTCCAGGGCTGGACCTTGCAGCACCTGTTACACAGATGCCACCACTACCTTCTATCTGTACCGACAAACGTGTCAGCACCAAGGGCACCGGGAGGCAGGGGAATTTTCATTTTTTTACTTCATTTACATGTGTGGTATTTTGGATAAGTTTTTTTTTCTTACAACAAATGTGTATTTGTTTAGCTAAAAAAGAAGCAACCAACCATGTGTACAATTTGTATAAAAGACATAAAGCAGACCACACAAATCAGCCCAACGTCACGGACATCCCATGGGATCCCATGCAGGACACTGGCTTTGAGGAAGTGGCCTGGTTTTTAAAGCATTCCTGGTTTTCTCATTGGGTCATTCTGCGGGGGCACCCATTGGGCAGTGGTTTTTCACATTCAGTATGTTCATTGGCTTGGGGCTCATGGAGTTAATGGGGTCTCCTGGAGACAGTTGTCTCCCTGGGGCTCAGCCCCCTCCTCTGCTAGCTCTGGGTGTAATGTTGGATCCACCCTGGAGGTGTGATTGAAAGCCCCAGGTCAGACACGCAGCACAAGAAGGGATGAGTGGGGGAGATGTCGGTTGGTCGGTCTGGAGACAGCTTTCCAGCCCCAGCTGGCAGCCCGCCCATGAAGCACATTCTGCCAACGTCTGGGGGCCCACGGACCCTCAGCCCCACTGGACGGCCTCATGTCTGAGTCCAGAACCAAGATCATTCATTCATCCGATTTTTAGTTTTTAGACCAGAGGCTGTTCCAGGTTTCCATTTGCAAGTCTCTAAGACAGAACTGCATTTCTTCAACGGCTCGTGCACCTGGCCCCAAGTTTGTCCTCTGAACTTTGCTTCAGTGGCACAGCTCCAGCTTGTCAGGCTTCAGGAACAGGCCCTCTATGATAGGCACAGCATTAAGAACCATGAACAGGACTAAAATCTGAGACTTGTAAGGCTACACAGTTTCTACTGAGTCTGACTTTTTTCTCCACACTCACACCACTTTTAACAAAGATAATCCCAGTGAGACTAATTAGTTTGCAAACAATGATTTAGAGGCTGCTTGCCACGCCAGCGTCCATATAGGTGCCGGTTCCAGTTTCCTCTTCTCCAATTCTGATCCAGGTCTGCCTTGGCTTCGGAAAAGCAGGAGAAGATGGCACAAGTCCTTGGGCCCCTGACACCATGTGGGAGGCCTGGCAGGAGCTCCTGACTGCTGGCTTCTGCTTGGCTCAAACCTGGCCACGTGGGGAGTGAATCAGCAGATGGAAGATCTTTCTCTCTCTTGGTTATGTTGATTTTCTTTCTTTTTTTCTTTTCTTTTTTTTTTTTTAATTTTTTTTGACAGGCAGAGTAGACAGAGAGAGAGAGAGAGAGACAGAGAGAAAGATCTTCCTTTTGCCGTTGGTTCACCTTCCAATGGCTTTCTCGGCCGGCGCGCTGCGGCTGGTGCGCTGATCCGAAGCCAGCACCCATGTGCCTCTCCTGGTCTCCCATGCGGGTGCAGGGCCCAAGGACTCGGGCCGGGCCATCCTCCACTGCACTCCCGGGCCATAGCAGAGAGCTGGCCTGGAAGAGGGGCAACCGGGACAGAATCCGGTGCCCTGACCGGGCCTAGAACCCAGTGTGCTGGCGCCACAGGTGGAGAATTGGCCTACTGAGCCACGACACCAGCACATTGATTTTCAAATACACACATTTTTTAGAAAAAGAAATACCTACTCTGCCATGAAAATAGGAAAACTCGTGAATAGTTTACAAACTCAGGAGATCTTGCAGGGATAAAGAGGAACAGCTTCATCTTTGTTCACAAAGGTACACTTTACCAAGTAGTTATAGCTATGGAGAGCTGAAGAACAAAAGCACACATTCTCCTTGAATCTGGAAAACAAGTTTTAAGAACCAGATGTGTTTCACCAAGAGCCACAAGGAAATCATAATTCTTCTACCATATAATCGGGTTTTGTTTCCACCACGTTCCATCCCTCCACTCCCTGGCAAGTTCAGCCCTTCCCAAGGACAGAGGCCTGGGTGCCCACGGTGAGGTTTGCCTTGGCTTCTCCGAATGGCCAGAGCCACAGAGGCCATGCGTTCAGTCGCCAGAGTCAGGTGAGAGGTAGGGCAAACAGGGAAGTCAAAAGGTCGGTCGATATAAAAGACAGGAACCCCGGGCTGCACACTGCCGTGACTCGGATTCGAACCGAGGTTGCTGCGGCCACAACGCAGAGTACTAACCACTATACGATCACGGCGCGCCGCCACAGCCACGGGCATGCGGATGGCTCTGAATGTCTATTTAACCCATGGGCGGAGCTGTGTTCCTGGGTGCACCTGCTTTCCTCCCTCCTCGCCGCTTTTCCTCTTTCCCCTCCCATTCTGCGGCCATCATCAACATTGCTCCCACAAGGATCCACCTGCCTGCGGGATGCCCAAGTCTCCTGGGAAGTGCCCTCGCCCACGTCCGGCTTCTCCTCTGTCCTCCTCCTGGAGCCCTCAACTCCGACCCCGGCCACCCCCGCCACCCGCCCGGGGAGCGTCCCCAACGCCACCCGCAGACCGCGCCAAGCGGGACGGAATATGGCGATGAACAGGCTCCCCTCGCACCGCCCTTCGGGACTTCCACCCACAAGGCGCTTCCAAGGCCTGAGCGCTGAAGACCCCGCCGCCTGGAGTCCTCGGGTCCCCCGGGGCGCCTGTGATGGCCAAGCCCTGTTCCCGGCGAAGGACCCGAGAGCGGCCGTCACCGCGACCCTGTCCCCGGGGAGCCCCGTGCTGGACACGCGAGGCTTCCGAGCGCCCGCGGGCGGCTGGGGCGGCGGGCCCAGGGTCTTCCCGGCGTGGAGGCGGCGCCGACGCGGGCGCTCCGCGGCCTCGGGCCCACTCGCTTCGGCGGGACGCAGCCTCGGGCGTCTGTGGGGAGCGGGCTCCTGCGGCGAGCGGGCGAAGGCCACGCGGCTGCTCTCGCATCCTGGCGGTGGCCCTGGCTCTGGAGCGCGAAAACTTTCTACAAAGCCGGCGGCAGCTGGGGAAGGTGCGGTCCCTGTACCTGCCAGAGCCGAGTCTCTGTGGCGCAATCGGTTAGCGCGTTCGGCTGTTAACCGAAAGGTTGGTGGTTCGAGCCCACCCAGGGACGGCCGCTGTCGCTTTTTGCCCGGTGGATGCACGCAATTTGCACCCACACAGGCAGACAAAGGATCAAGTACTTTGGAAAACAACTTTTACAGTTAATTCTCATAGTGCAACTGTTAATTCTCATAGTACCACTCATTAAGCACAGAGGTCCTACATAGGGAGTAAGTGCACAGTGAGTGACTCCTGTTGTTGATTGAAATATTAACACTCTTTTTTTTTTAAGTTTTATTTTATTTATTTGAAAGATAGACTTACAGAGAGAAGCAGAGACAGAGAGAGAGGTCTTCCATCTGCTGGTTCACTCCCCAGATGGTCGCAACGGACAGAGCTGAGCCGGTCTGAAGCCAGGAGCCAGGAATTTCCTCCAGGTCCCCAACGTGGGTGCAGGGGCCCAAGGACTTGGGCCATTTCTACTGCTATCCCAGGCCATAGCAGAGAGCTGGATCCCAAGAGGAGCAGCCCGGCATAGAACTGGCATCCTTAGGGGATGCCAGTGCCTCAGGCAGAGGATTAACCCACTATGCCACAGCACTGGCTCCAATGCTCTTATTTTTCACATAGTGACCACCCGAGGCTCTTGACATGAGTTGCCAAGGCTATGGAAGCCTTTGGAGTCCACGAGTTCCATCACTATTTAGACAGGGCCATATGCAAAGTAGAAGTTCTCTCCTCCCTTCAGAGGAAAAGTACGTCCTTCTTTGATGGCCCCTTCTTGCCACTGGGGTCTCACTCACAGAGATCCTCATGGAGATCATTTTTTGCGACAGTGTCTTGGCTTTCCATGCCTGAAATGCTCTCATGGGCTTTTCAACCAGACCAGAAGGCCTTGACGGCTGATTCTGAGGTCAGGGTACTGTTCAGGGCGTTTGTCATTCCATGAGTCTGCCGTGTGGATTGCTCCCCATGTTGGAACATTTTCTCCTTTTTAATTCTATCTATTGTTTTTACCAGACACTTGGTCCTATTTATGTGATCCTTTTGAAATTTAATCCTAGCCGGCGCCGCGGCTCACTAGGCTAATCCTCCGCCTTGAGGCGCCGGCACACCAGGTTCTAGTCCCGGTCGGGGCACCAATCCAGTCCCTCTTCCAGGCCAGCTCTCTGCTGTGGCCAGGGAGTGCAGTGGAGGATGGCCCAAGTGCTTGGGCCCTGCACCCCATGGGAGACCAGGATAGGTACCTGGCTCCTGCCATCAGATCAGTCCCGTGCGACGGCCGCAGCGCGCTACCGCGGCGGCCATTGGAGGGTGAACCAACGGCAAAAAGGAAGACCTTTCTCTCTGTCTCTCTCTCACTGTCCACTCTGCCTGTCCAAAAAAAAAAAAAAAATTTAATCCTCTCTGTAGGAGCCAATTACACACTTAATATGATCACTTTACCATGTATCATGGTTAAATAATATATTCTTTTAAAATAAGCGTCTCTACCCTAAGCAAGTACATTCAAAATCTTTTGAAATGTGGTTGGTTTCACAAGCACAACCCTACAGTCGCTGTTGTATTGTGCACATCTTTCACCCTGTGCAGCTGTGTCCACAGGGTAGCACTGAGTGTGCGATGGCTTCATTACATCACCTGTGCAACACTTCCAGTCTCACACACTTCTTTCAGGACCCCTCACCACACGCAGGAGCTCCAGCTATTAAAACTGCTGGCTGCCTGAGCTTCAGAGGGGGCGTGGGGCTCTTACAGTGACCTGAGGGTCTTCCGGGTAGGGGTGGGTTAATGTAAACATATACTTTCAATCGGTGTGCATGAGGAATATTGACAGTATCAGCTTGGTTTGAGATCCAGTGCGGATTTAAATTCAGTTTCTCGCCACCAGTCAGTGGGTTCTGCCACTTTGTTCCCAAGGACGAGAAGCCGCACAGGGCCCTCAAAAACCACCCTCTGGAGCTCTCAAACGAGAAAGCACTGGTTCAGTGTCACCTAGGCAGAGGACTGAAGCCTACGGAGAAGATTCACTGTAGGAAACCCTGAGGGGCCTACACTGTGGCCTGCAGCGCTGGCATCCCATATATGGGCGCAGTGCGACTCCAGCTGCTCCAGTGGGAAAGCAGCGGAGGATGACCAAGTCCTTGGACCCTTGGGCCCACATGGGAGACCTGGAATAAGCTCCTGGCTCACGGATTTGGATCCGCTAGGTTCCAGGCATTGCGGTCCTTTGGGGAGTGATGGAAGACCACTTTCTCTCTGTTTCTAGCTCTCCCTCTCTCTCTCTGGAACTCCCTCTCTCTCTGGAACTCTGTCTTTCAAATAAATAAAATGTCTTTTAAAAAAGGAAAGAAAATCTGATGCCGTTCCCTCCTATCCACCTAAGGAACTTGCATGCTTGGCCGGCCGCAATAGGGTGACAATGGCCAGCAGGTGGCCAGGAAAGAAATGAAGTCTGGTTGACGTGAGCTGCGTGGACACAGCCACTTGTCCTCTTGCTCACTCTGCCCTTATTCTCTTCACTGCGGCAAAAGAAGCCTGTTTCCGCCCGGTTTCGAACCGGGGACCTTTCGCGTGTGAGGCGAACGTGATAACCACTACACTACGGAAACCAGACACCGACAAGTCTATCACAAGGCGCCTCCTGAAGGTACCCAGATGCAGCAGACGCCCTGGTGGCTTCAGATTAGATAACGTCGCGACCTCTCGCCCCCTTCCCGCCACCTTTCTATCAGTTCCTTCCATCCTGAAGACAGCCCCAACTCGCGCGTTTCCACAAACATGATAGGGTCTTTGCTGGACAGAGACGGAGCGGTGTCCCTCCTCCTGCGGGAGCAGCACGGGCGCCAGCCTCTGGGGAACCCGCACTCCCGGCGGCCCCGCACGCCCGCGCCTCGCCGCGCCCACGCACACCCCCGAAGGAGCCGCTGGGGCTGCTCCGCGGGCCACCCAGGGAGCTGCCGGGTGCCCGCCGCTCCCACAGGAGCCGCGCAGCCAGGGCCCCGCCACGGTCCCTGGGCACGGGGCAGGCCAGGCAGAGGCTGACGGGGAGGACAGAGCCGACGAAAGCGGCAAGGACAGCCCAGTGCCACTCCCGGGGGGCCCGAGGGACATGGGTCTGCTCGCCTTGGTCCGCGCCGCTTGCTTGAACTCCGTCACCACGAGGAAGGACCGGGTGACAGCAAGGCCCGTCCGCGAGCCACAGGAACACACGCGCTGCTGGCGGGTTAGATGTGGAGTCGAGGAACGCCCGGCGTCAGAGGCGTCGTGTTTGGGATTGCTCTGAGCGTGGGGAGGATGGGGACCGAGCTCCAGCTGAGATGGAAACACTCAGGGGCGGCAGGGTTTGGGGGACGGGCTCGTGGTGGTCTCTGGGGATCTCAAGGCCTTGCTTGAGAGAGATTCCCTCGGGCGTCTGTGTTCCCGCTTGCGTGTGCGTTGTCGTCGGAGCTCAAAGCGGCTCAACTCTCAGCTTCTTGTACCCTGGGCGCCTTCGGGTCTCCCTCCCAGCAGCCACCCCCGGGTGCACTGGCGCCTGGGCACACCTCTCCGGAGGCCGCTGTATTCTCCACACTTCTCCTGAATGGAGGGAAGACTCAGTTGTGTGCTCCTGTGTGTCCCTGGTGGTCTGGTGGCTAGGATTCGGTGCTTGTATCACCGTGGCCCTGGTTCGATCTCCATTCTCTCGGGGAAGCTACTTTTATGCTCCTATGTAGAACGCGTTCCTGTGTCATCGCCATTTCCCACACAAACACCTGTGACTTGACCAGTCTCACAAGCAACACACCCAGCTTATGCTGCTATGTGGCTTCGACTCTGTCTGGACAGTGGAGTAAGAAATGAACTTTTGAAAGTGTGCAGGAAAACTTAACAGGAGTCTGTAAAGAGCCGGCTGCTGCCCTGGGTGGACTCTGTCTGTGGGGCTCTGCGGCCTCAGCATTCACTGCTCCCAGCACAGGGAGATCACCATCTGCAGTGCACTCTCCTCCAAGGCCCCTCCCACACCAGGGTGTGGGGGAAGTGTCTTCCTGGTGCCTACCTGAATCAGCCTGCTAGCCTAGAGGTCTGGGAAGCCTGGGGCTTCCTGTGTTTCAAAGATGTCCAGCTTTATGGTGGATTGCCAAAGACAAGTCAGTGGACAGGAAAAGTTCAGCTTCAGGAAAAGAAATGCAAACAAGACTGAAGTTTGTGAAAATGCCCAGTGCAATCTGGGCACATGTCTCCATCTGTGGGCTGCACTGAAACCTTTAGGACGGAAATCTGGGCGCTCAGGAGGACTTTCAACATCAGGAGTGAAGAGCCACCTCTCAAGACTCTTTGCAAAGATTCTGTGACTGTTCCCTTGGGTTGTCTGGCAGTGACCTGTGTGACCCTGCTCTCCTACAGACCCTACGGACCTGCCTCCTACAACACAGAATTTCTTGCCTGACCTATGTCAGTTGTCAGTGTTGGGGGCCCAATGCAGTTTTCCTGTGCAATCCCAGGGACTTGGTGACATTTGATTCTGGAATGAGTGATGGCCCTGGGCTGCTCTTTCCACTCTGTAGTACACAGGAGTGCACATATGAAGATGGGGCATTAAGGCAGGCATTGTGGTGCCGTGGGCTGGACTGCTGCTTGGGACACCTGCATCCCGCATCCTAGTGCCGAGTATCAAGACCTGCCTGCACTTCCAGTCCAACGTCCTGCTAATGTGTCTGGAAGGCAGCAGACGACAGTCCTAGGAGGATTACCTGCCACCATGTGTGAGCTTTGCATGCATTTCACTGTGCTGGATTTCCACTGGGCCCGGCCCTGGCATTTGGAGAATGAGCTGGCAGATGGCAGGTTTCTCTCTCTCTCTCTCTCTCTCTCTCTCTCTCTCTCTCTCTCTCTGACTTTGCCTTTCAAGTAAGCATCTTTAAAAAGAAGGATTGACTTTGCTGTTTCAAACTGGAGAAAGATAGTGTTTTCATTTCAGTCTGTACAAAAATATAGGCAACTAAATGTATGTAAAATTAGCTTTATTCTCTGAGGGTTCTAAACCCTCATCCTTCAAGGAAAATGAATACATGCTTAAGAGCTAGTAAATCATCGGCAGACATTTTTCTGCTTGTTCCAGGGTCTAGCCCTTGCTGATTTCGTGCAGCTGCAAGGGCTCCCGTCATCCAAAGGCTATGGGTGGGGATGGAAAAGGATGAGGGCCTTTGAAGATCCTCTCCTGATCTAGGCATTGCTGTCCTAGGGGCTATCACATTTGCAGAGGGAGGGCTGGATTTCTGCAAGCAAACTGGCCGGTGGTCCTGTTGTGTAATTTGGTCCTTATAGATGGTGACATCTTGCTTTGATTTAGACTTGTTTTGTTGTTTTCTTCCTTTCAACTGAGGAAGTATTTGGGGCTAAACTCTGTTAATGTTGAAATTAAGCAAGAGCATTTCATACTTCCCACATTAGTTGTTGCTTGAATAGAAAAATAACCAACCAGTCTTTTGTGAAATCTTGATGATAAGTGCCTGGGGCTGGGGCTGGAAGTGAGTGGAGCTGGGGGCCAGGAGGAGCCCGACTGTGGGGAAGGGGAGAAGTTACAGGAGTGGACTACAGGCCGGAAGGAGATGGTGGCGCTAGCACATTCAAGGCAAAGTCTCCTGAAGTGTGTTGGCTGCCCGTGGTGTGGGACAAGGGCCCCAGGACGATGCCAACAGCCTTGCTCCCAGCTGCTGCTGCAGGTGAGTTAGCCAGACCCTGGCCAGTTCCTCCTCAGCCTCAGTTTACCCTCCTGCTGCTCCTCGGGAGAAAATAAAGGTCTTTGCCAGGTCCCGGGATGAGAGCCATAGCTCAAACACGCACATTCACAGACTTGTTACAGCACAGAGAAGACGTTTGCAGGAAAATTCTCCTAAATCTATTTCAAATCAGAGGGTGGGACCACAGGGAGAGCCCTACAGTGTGAGAGCCACCAGGGTCCTTGGACAACACGAGACTGTGACAGACTGTGTGACAAGGGGCTAAGGACTAAACCCAGATGACCCGGAGGTGAAAAACCCGTGCTGGACACCAAGGCTCACTGACCTTAGATGATCCTTAGATGACCCGGAGGTGAAAAACCCATGCTGGACACCAAGGAAGACTGTGCTGTGTGTGAGACCCGGTCACTCTTGTTGGGGCCCAGCCCAGTGATGTGGCCTGGTGGCCTCGCCATGAGAGCAGTGGAAGGCAAGGGCTGAGGCAGAAGAACCCTAGGATCCACGAGGAGCGCTGGGAGCAAGGACCAAACAGACACAGGAGGCTGATGAGGATGGCAGCGGAGGAGACTGCTGCACGTGGGGCTTGGAGACCTGGGTTTTACTGAACCACACTCACATAAGCCGACAGACGCAGACCGTGCACAGAGTCAGAGGCACGAACACGGCTTGGAGGTCAGATGGCTGTAAGGGGGAGGAAGAGCTTAGCATGGTCAGGTCTCTACCTAAGCCTATTTGGTCGCTTCCAGAGTAGGAGTAACAGTACCGGTGCTCGCTCTCCAGCCACCCCCTCCTGCGCCACTTCAGATCCAGTTCCCTGCTAAAGCACCTGGGAAAGCAGTGAGGGATGATCAGGTCTGGGCCCTGCACCCATGTCGGAGCCCGGGAGGAAGCTCCTGGCTCCTACCTGCGGTCTGGCACAGCCCTGGCTGTTGCTGAGATTAGGGGAGTAAACCCGCAGAAGGAAGTTCTCTCTACCTCTTCTCCCACCGCCAAAATTCTGGGTTTCACATAAATAAAACACATGGTTCTGAAAAATTGTACAGACAAAAACCGCAAGCAACTGCTTTGTCCAAAGGGATGTGCAGGGTGACAGTGAGGGTTCTGCACTTTCAAGGACGTGAGATTTCTCTCAGCTCTGGTGGGGCCCCTGACCTGAGAGAGCTGCACATCTCCGCGTTGTTTCGCTCTTTCCTGTGCTCTCCCTGGTCTTCCCTGCCTCCCATCCCATCCACCACAACTTTTAAAAAGAGAGTCTCTCCTCCCCATACGCAGCGGCCAGGCTCCGTGGGCTCCGGACACCCGGGTCGGGCTCCACGCGTCTGCTCCTCTTCCTCCTCCTCCTCCTCCTCCTCGCCTCCCTACTCCCTCCTCCCCCTCCCCCTTCCCATCCTCCTCCTCCTCCTCCTCCTCCTCCAGGGTCCTCGGGCCCCATCCACACCCGCGGCGCGCCCCGCGGGCTTCTCGCGTTGAGCAGAGCACCGGATGCCGGGAACCCGCGGGAACTCGGCGATGAAAAGCGGCTCCCTTTGCACGGCGCTTCGTGACTTCAAGCCCCAGGGGGCTTCCAAGGCCGGATCGCTGAAGACCACGCCGCCTGGAGTCCTCGGGTCCCCACGGAGCGCCCGTGACGGCCAAACTCTGTTCCGGGCAAAGGTACCCGAGAAACCGACACCGCGACCCTGTCCCCGGGGAGCCCCGTGCTGGACGCGCGAGGCTTCCGAGGGCCCGAGGGCCCCTGGGGCGGCGGGGCCCAGGGTCTTCCCGACGGACGCGGACCCGGGCGTCTGCGGCGCGCGGGCTCTCGAGGCGGACAGGCGAAGGCCCTGCGGCTGCCCCCACGCCTGCCCGACTTTCTAGCACACAGGATGCCCCGTGGCGCCCAGTGCGGTCCCCCCTGGCCTCTCGGCGGTGTCCCGGGCTCTGGAGATGGCAGCGTCGCCCCTCAGGGCCGGCGGCAGGGACCCAGGGAAGAGGCGGTCTCTGTGTACGAGGAAGCTGAGTCTCTGTGGTGCAATCGGTTAGCGCGTTCGGCTGTTTAACCGAAAGGGTGGTGGTTCGAGCCCACCCAGGGATGGCCAGCGCCGTTTGTACCTGGTACCGCACGCGGATGATTGCACTTTGGTCACTTCGTGTCTGTTGTAGCCACCTCGGCACCTGGCTGAATACCTTCATCTCAGAGAATGGCTGCTGGGAGGTAAACTTTATACTCCTGTGGTTGAGGGGTGCAGATCACTGCCTCTAGATATTGCAGGAGCAGTGTCCGTAGCAATGAGCGCATCTGAGGCTGTCCGCGGAGATGAGACGATTTTCCCCGGTTAAGTTGGGGTCAGTTCTGCTGTTGAATCTCAAGAGCAGAAGCTGAGTTCTTTGACTTCCTAGGATGTCTTCCCTTCCGCCCGCCCCCCTACCCTACCCTGTCTCTCTCTCTCTCTCTCTCCTCCCCCCGCCCCGCCTCCATGTCTCCCTTACTCCTGTATGGTGTTTTCCCACCGGCGTTGTCACTATGGGTTTCTAGTGTTGACGTGACGAACTTCACTTCTCTGGTACCTGCAGGGCTCCATTCCCTGTTTGTGGGTGAGTGTCTTCGATTGCCTATCATCCTGTGCATTCCTGTAGTCCTAGATATTTGAGCCTGCAGTAATGAGAAGAGGCTCCCATTTTGCCTTTCTAATATTTGGTAAAAATCTTATGTGCCCACCAAAAGACAGGTAAAACAATGTCCACTTTTATTCAAAATATCCCTAAACTGCAAACAATTCAAATGTCCAACAACAGTAGAACAGATACTATGTTGAGCTAGATTCCCCTAAGAAAAGTTGTGTGACAGCTTACATTTAATTACAAGTCTGGAGAAAGCAGGGAGGAGAGATACAACAAGTTGATCAGCTAGCAGGTCATGGATAGACCAACAAAGAAAGACACTGCTGTGTATCCTGAGTGTACACTCAGACTTTGACTCAGCCTCCAAGCCGCCCTTGCATTGTACCTACAACCCCACCAGTCAAGAAGCAGGTGCTTCTCCTCATACCCTATCCTCCTACCCCAGAATCTGCCCAGTTTGTGTTGTCCACCCCTCTTACCTAAACCGGTGTAGGTCAGTGTAAAGGATTTATGGGTTCCTCACCCATTTTCATTACAAGCACTCTGGCGTTTGAGATTGATGGACATGGTTCCAGCTGCCACCCAGCCGGGTAGCTGCAGCTGCAGGACCTTGACCCTGGCCCTGTCCTTCCATCTGGCAGTCCCCTGCCCTGGCTCAGCAGATCCTTTTATGGGGACCTGGAGGGCTCATGAGTTTGGGTTTAACAATTCATATGCACAGAAAGAACTAAATGAGAAACTTGGGTAAGTATCAGAAGTAACAAAAGCATTCCCATCCATGCCTAGTTCCTCAATCCAACCCAGTACACATTTTTTACTCAATTACTATGAAACGGAAGGGGGGGGGTGGGGGGAAGAAACCCTTTACAGATAGGTTTACTGTAGGGCATGGGCGAAAGTTCAGAGTTGCTGTCTATGCATTAAACTGACGTTTACCTGACCCTTTGAAAGTCACCCGCTAAGCACCTCAGATGCAACTTCTCCGAGGGATTTTGGTCAGACTCGTGTGATCTTGTGTCTGCCTTTGCGGAATGGAACAGGCGCAGCAATGAACTAAGCCCCGGTGAGGCGAGGTGAGGAGACACCCATGAGGAGATGGCAGTGTCCCGCCCCGTGTGTGAGACTGGCCCGGTCCTCTCTGCTGGGGCAGCATAGCTTCGTCTTGGTGGAATTAGACTGAAAACCGTCTTTCTAGCACCAAGTGTGGCAAAAACAAACGACAAAACGCGGTAAGCGTGGCGGATGGACAGTCTCCGGGACGCTTCGCTGGGTGCACAACTAAGGCTGCTCTGTGCCACTTCACCAAGGGCCTGAGGTCCCTAGGCGCGACCGCGAGGCCGGAAGTGGGCTGGGGGAGGGTGAGGGGGAAGGGCGCGGCCCGCGGGGACCCTGAGGGGCGGCGCCCATGCAGATGAGGCCGCGCGGGGGCTGCTGCTCCGGCACCGGCTGCGGATCCACGCACGAGTCCCACGCTGTGGAAATCCTGCTGGACTGTTGCGGGACACTCGCTGGGATCTGTGGATCCGCGCAAGGAGAGCCTGGGGCGGAGAGGAAGTCACCGTGTGTGTACAGAGCGAGTTGTGCGCAGCTGTGCTGGGGCGGCAGGGCCGGAGGTCATACTTACCTGGCAGGGGAGACACCATGATCACGCAGGTGGTTCTCCCAGGGCGAGGCCCGGCCATTGCACTGCGGCTGTGCTGACCCCTGCGATTTCCCCACATGCGGGAAACTCGACTGCAGAATTTGTGGTAGTGGGGGACTGCGTGCGCGCTCTCCCCTGATTTTTTTCCGTGTTGTAATGTTAGACGCTGTTCCTTCTGCCTGGCTTCTCACAGGAAACTGACCCGGTTAGTCCCGGACTCTCTTTTCCCTACCTTTCCAGGGGGTCGTGCCCACGAGTTCCAGGGGTCTTATCACCCGAACTCCACTGCTGCCCACGACTGGCGTGCGTGCGTGCGTGCGTGTTTTCCCTGCGTGCTCAGCTGCCTCCGCCCACTCCCGGATGCTAGCGCAGGAGCCTTACCCACCCTAGGACCACGACCCCCCTGATTCTATCACCCCAAGTCCAAGTAGAGTGGCTTGATTGATTCCCTGACGACTGGACACTCAGCACTCTCTTCAGGAACTGCGACTCCTCAGGGGGCGGGAGAAGTGAGGCTGGGATCACTCTGCCAAGTCCCAGGAGCGGCGGGGCCGAGCCGGAGCAGCCCATGCCCTGCAGAGCTGCCTTCTGGCCCCTAAGCCAAAATGCCCAGGGGATGTCAGAGAGAAAACAAAAGCTCAATCAATAAATAGCGCTCTCAGCATGGAAAGCAGGGAGGTCCCGCTCATTTGAACTCGGATAGCTGGATACAGAGTCCAGAGCGCTCACCATTACACCATGGAACCCAGTGTCACAGTTAGCTGCTGATCTCCTAAACACCGAGACAACCAATCGAGGTCTCCGAAGATGCTCGGTCGATGGGGCATCTCCTTCACAGTAGGAAACCTGTGAGTTCTCCAAAGAGGCAAATGCAGGCAAAAGGTCGTGGTGAAACTAGAAGGCTCCCTCCTTCCACTGCTTTCCACCAGTGGCCCTTGGCCATGAGGAGCAGTAAGGAGGGTGGGGTCAGCCCGGGGTGGACGGGCCCTTGCCGGCAGGTGTCCTCCGGAAGCGTGCTCTGGGTGCAGCTGCCCTGGCCTTTCTGCAGGGCTGTGCTCTGGCAGAGCCTGGGTGAGCGTCCTTGTTGTCAGCCGTGGGGTGCACCAGATGCCCGCTCCCACAGCCGCCCAGCTGCGTCCATTTTGCTTACGGTTGGGCGCAAATGCCTCTGTTGGATTCTCCCCAATGCTCCCACTCACCAACCAACGAGCTTTCAAAAAAAAAAAAAAAGGTTTCCTTCGGGGTTCCAACTGACTCATCACAAGCCATTTCTTCTGATCTCACAAGCAGGCCTTGAGAAAGGAGCCTGCCCACGGGTGGTCACTTGTCCTGTTTCTCCGCTCTGTCTCTTTGCAGGTGGTGGTTCTTTTTGCCAAAACACCTCCAGCCCTGTACTGAACTTGTGCCTCTTAGGCCGTCTTGATTCTACCTGTGCCAGTTCCGGTTGTCAAGAAAATTGGGGATTAGGAAGTGTCATCAAGTTTAGAGGTCCCTAGTTCTATTTTCTTTAAAATCCCGAGTTGGAGTGCGAATCTTCTCAGCTCACTCAGCGCTCATTTACCCTAAGCAGCAAAGAGGGATGGATGCGGCACCACCACTCCCATCACCCGACCCCCAGGCCAGTCCAGCCCTTCCCAAGGACAGAGACCTAGGTGCCCACGGTGAGGTTTTCCTTCCGTTCTCCGGACCGCGGGAGCCGCAGGACTAGGCGTTAAGTCGCCAGGGGCAGGTGAGTGGGAACGCGACGGGGAGGAAAAGACAGCCGCCCCGGGCTGCACACTGCCGTGACTCGGATTCGAACCGAGGTTGCTGCGGCCACAACGCAGAGTACTAACCACTATACGATCACGGCGCGCCGCCGGAGCCTCGGGCGGAACCGAGGGTTCTCACCGCATGTTCAACCCATAGGCGGTGCTGGTTTCCTATTTGCGGTTTTGAGCGCCACGGGCGCAAGCGCTTTTCCTGCCGCTTTTCCTCTCCCACCCGTTCTGCGACCGTCATCAACATTTCTTCCTCCAAGATCCACCTGCCCCGCGGGCTGCCCAAGTCTCCTGGGAAGTGCCCTCGCCCACGCCCGGGTTCTCTTCTCTCCTCCACCCGCAGGGGGCGCCCCGCGGGCCTCTCCTGCTGCCGCGCACCGGGGGCGGAGAACCCGCGGGACTATGGCGACGGAAAGCAGCTCTCCTGCGCCCAGCCCTTCCTGGCTTCCATCCCAGGGTGCTTCCAGGCACAAGCGCTCAAGGCCACGCTGCCTGGAGTCCGCGCGGAGCGCCGTATTCAAGGAGAGAGGCAACAATATTTTAAGTCGTGCTTAAAAGGAAAGGCACTGGGGAACCAGAGTGGAAGTCAATCTTGTATCAGGAAAGCAGAAAGTGTATTGCTTAACAAAACGAGAATAGAAAAACCTACATGTGACCACACGAGGAGTAGAAGTTGGAGAGAGACATGCAAAGTAAGAATTAGCCTCGTGTTAGTGAAACCACTCCGTGTGGCCACTGCCATGGGGACAGAAGCGAGGGTTACCCTAGAATACATTTACTGTCATGGCCTTAGCAAGCTGACCTTGTGCAGAATTCATCAGTAACTGTGATTGGCAGGGTTTCCGATACTGACTTGAATGTGTCAACTTGACTGGGCCAAGCGGTGCCCAGATATGGAGTGAAACATCTCGTCTGGGGCTCTCCCAGGACGTTGCTGCCTCGGCAGAGAGAGTAAAGCCGCCGTTTGCCTTCCCGGACTGCGAGGGGCCTCACCCAACGCCTTGGCGTCTGCCGAGAATCAAAGCCTGAGGACGTGGTCTTTCTCGACTGCCTGACGGGGACACTGCTCTTCTGCCGTGGAGCGTGAGTCCGCTCCGGGACCATAGGATTCACTCCCCTGGACGCCAGCTTGCCGGACTTCAAGCTCCAGATGCCTGAGCGGATCAGTCATCTTCCTGCTATTTAAATCTGTCTCAAGCCATTTGACCGTTTACACTAAAGCAGTAACAAGGGATTGTGGAGTCTGCAGCAGTGGACAGAGCCAGCCGGGCCCCTGGCTACCGCGGCTCCGAGATCGGAAGGACAGCATCACCCGCACGCAGACGGGGAGAAGTTGTCAAGACGCGGCGAGAAGCCCTCCAACCGTCACACAGGGGCCTAAGGGAGAGTTGCAGCTAGCGGCCGACAAAAAAGGGGACAGAAGGGTAAGACGTTAAGTGAGACGCAGGTGAGCTCCACGATGAGAGCGACTGCTGTTCCAGGACGCCTGAGCTGGGGCAATACCGACGTGCGTGGCCGAGAGATGCGCCCCAGAGCGATGGCGACAGCGCCGCAGGTCCGCATTCAACCACGGAGCCGATTTCACTTCCGAAGTGTGGGGACGGGGAATCCAGCCACATCCACACGAACACTGGAAGCCAGGTCTTCGTGAAAGCAATTCCGAGGTTACCGGCGCAGAGAGGTTCCTTTCTGCGGAGGGCCATGGGCTGCCCCAGGCCTCGCTGAGTGTTCAGGGAGGATCCCAGGGGACCGCGGCTCACTGGGCCTGCTCGAACCCAGAGGTAGTTCCGCTCTCCCTTAGCGCGAAAAGTCGTGCGGGGTATGAACGCGCGCCTACCAAAACATCAACGCGGTTCTCGAACAGCAAACCTCATTATTAACAGCCCCACGCACTAGCCAACTGCGCCACGGGAGAGACGAACGAGGGCACCTCCTTAAACGCCACTAGGGCGCGTTGACCGCTAGGCGGAGCCGCAGCCTAAGGGGCAGCCGTGCCGGGCCCACGGCCTCTGAAGATGGCTGAGGCTGCATCCGCTCACCGCGCACCCCAGCCCAGAAACCAAGCGCTCGGGGAAATCAGGGGCTTCCGAGGGCAGCCGCACGGATCTCCTCCGCCTTGCCCCTCGCTACCGTCGGATGCCTGGCACCGGCGACGCCCCTCGGCCGCGCCCCTCCCTGCCGCTGCCGAGACCAGAGGGAGCCGAGCGCGCCCCTGGGCACAAGTGCCGGCGTCTCCCGCACCTCGGGCCTCCCTGAGCCGCGCGTCTGTACCACGGCTCCACCGGTGGACGGGGCTGGGGACCCTGAGGGCCCACAGAGGAAAGGCCAGGAGGCGAGGTCGGGGATTCCTCCTTAGAGGGCAGGAAAAGGGGGCCCGGCCGGGTGGGGCCGGAATGAATGGCTTTCGTCTGCTTAGGACCGGCACAAAGTCCTCCAGGATGGGCGAGCGCCAGACAAAAAAGGACGCCATCACCTACGGCTGTCCGTGACGCTGCGGTGAAGCCATAGCACGCAGCGCCTGGCCTCCGCCTTCCGGGAAAAGGCTTTTCTGTGGCTGGCTCAGCGGCGCGCCGTGATCGTATAGTGGTTAGTACTCTGCGTTGTGGCCGCAGCAACCTCGGCTCGAATCCGAGTCACGGCAATCTGGGCTGGAGCTCGCCGGCTTCCTTCTATCTCTTTTCTTTATCTTTTCTTTTCTTTTTTTTTTTTTCCTCCCTTCCGCGTCCTGAAAACCTCGCGGGCGCCACGGCCCTTGTTTATCTCCGGCCACGCAGCAGCTCTTCCCGGACGCCCCGCACCCCGCACCCCGCACCAGGCGCTGGAGATTCAGCCCGCCCTGCACCGACGGCAGCGGCTCTCCCACAACACCTGTACCGGCTCCAGCCCCGGGGCCGAGCGCCACAAACCACCCGACCTGCTCTCTTGCTGGCTTCACAGAGCCACTGCGGTGCTCCAGACCTCTGGCTCCCAGAACGAGCGCAAACAGCTCTGCAGCCTTTCCTGCAACAGCAGCCGCCTCGGACCCCGCCAGACTCCCAGCAGCTCGTCCTGGTCCTCACTGGCCTGCCGGCCTGCCTGCCTGCCTGCCTCCAGCACACTGTCCGTACAGAACGCACGTGGGCTGCCGCGCTGGGGATCCGTTCAGATCGCTCAGTCGTTAGCTCAGCTGTGTCTCCTGATGGCCTGGCCAGGGCCTTGACTCCAGCACCTGGCGGTAACCCTGGCGGTCAGGGAGCGCCGGCCTCCAGATTTGCGCCTGTGCACTCAGCACAACAGGTTTCCAAGAAGGACCATCACACAGACCCAGATGGGCTGCCGCTCGTCCTGCCACTTCGGTGTGCCCCCGCCTCCCTCATCCGTGCTGGTTGCCCCTTGGAAGTCAACGATGCGCCACGGGTCACTCTGAGGAGAGTGAGTCTCCCGATGTCCCCAGAGCAGTGAACATCAGAGCCTCAGCCACGCTTTGTGTCCTTACGTGCTGGGAAGAGGGTGGGAGAGGGCCCTGAGAGCTCTTCCATAAGGGCCCTAAGCCCATCCTGGAGGACTCCACTCCCACGACCTCCCAAGGGTCCAGCTTCGCAGACTCACCACACTGGGGGTTGGAAGAGCCATGCACAGACGCTGGGAGCTGGGGGGTGGGGGCACAGACATCCCACCCATTGCCGTCTTGAGAGGAGAATCCAATCCCTTCATCCCAAGTAGGGAGGAGGGTGTCTGGGCCGCACCGAGCAACAGGAGGGCAGAGAGACTGCGTCCGCCGTGAAGAACGCGCCTTCCAGAGGTTTTCTCCGGGCCGAGGACCAGAGACAGGGTCTGGATGAATTTCTGCTGTGTTTCTCCAGAGGGCGATTTCCTAGGGCTAAAGGGCAGGCTTCAGAATTAGGCTCTTTGAAACCGACGGCATTGTGATTTGAATGCTTTCGCTTGATAGCGTAGCCTGACTGTCCGTCAGGGCGAGCCTTGGCTCGGGGTGTTTTTCCTGTGGGCTGTGTCTACCAGAGACTTGTGTGACCCTGTTTTCCCACTGCCTTTCCAAAGTGTGTCCTCAGCCTTTTCTCTACTGGGCCGCACAGGGCCAGTCAGAGCAGGGCATTGGTGGTTCAGTGGTAGAATTCTCGCCTCCCACGCGGGAGACCCGGGTTCGATTCCCGGCCAATGCAGTACCTTTTACACTTTCCATGTGCGCAGCCTGCAGGCTTAGTGCTCCAGCTGCTCTCCAGCTTTCCGGTTGTGTCCCTGTCCCAGGAGAGGCAGTGTTGAGGACTGAACCTTTACATCCCATGGGAATCGGTGCTGACTCCAGGTCAGTGAGGTCAGCATTGTGCTGATTTTACAGTAACTTTTACCCCAAAAATCAAAGTGAATTGCAACAGTCATTCTGATATGCAATCTCAATGCCAGGCAATAGTTCGTGAAATTAAGTGTGTTCAAATCCTCGACGCCACTCCATCCTACTGTTGTGGATGTACCCCTGAGAAACTGCACAGATCTCACTACGAGACATGGGTGACATGTTTCTAACTAGTTCTTGGAGTGTCTGAGAGGTATGGAAAACTAGATGGTTGAAACTATGAAAATAAAAAAATTAATGCTGGTCCCTGTGGAATTCTATGCAGCAAATGGAAAAATGTTCTAGATTGTTTTAAAAGCAAAGCACAGACTGAAAAAAAAGTTTAAAAAGGAAGAGAATTATGGACTAACTCAGTGGATCATTTAGAGTTCAGCTTAGAAAAAAAAAAAATCCCCAGGATAGGCAGGATAGGAAGACCACAATTCAGGTGAAAATAAGCTGTCTCTGGAGTTCAGTGGTTCTCCTCCCTAATCTGCCATGCAGGAGGCAAGAGGCTTCACTTTGTCACCACCATCCCTCACACCCCTCAACAGGTAACCAGAATGTGTCTAAACAATGATCTCATAACCTTACACACCATCAGCAACATTGGTAGGAAGATTGCCTCTTCTCACTCTGCCAGCTCTTGAGTACACCCATTTGGCAGAACCTAATTTCTGAGTGAACCCAGTCTAAATCTGAGAGGTATGACTTTTAGCTTTCCAAGCTTGACAAGCAGGAGGATAAACTGATTTTTTGAATGGACCCATGTATATTTAAAACTACTTTGTAAACCACTCACATATATGAGAAATATTTAGCATTTCTCAGACGTACCCCCCCCTTTTTTTACATTTGCAGAGAGAAAGAATAAAAGGAATTACACTAATTCCTGTAAAGTCTACTTCTTGGGGTAGAATGGGAACTGGAGTGGGGTAAGCAGAGAAACCATGAAAGACAGAGCCCCTGAGAAGCGCGGGTCCTGAACTAAGGAGCACACCCTTTGTGTGTGTTTGTGTGTGTGCATGTGTGTGTGTGTTCAGTATGTTTATCTTTTTTTATTATTTCCCCCCAAAAATCTTTTATTTAATGAATTCAAATTTCATATGTACAATTTTAGGAATGTAGTGATTCTTCCCACCATACCTGCCCTCCCATCCCCACTCCCACCCCTCCTCCTCTTCCCTCTCCCATTCCCAGTCCCATTCTCCATTAAGATCCATTTTCAATTAACTTTATACACAGAAGACCAACTCTACACTAAGTAAAGAGTTCAACAATTTGCACACAAATGCACACACACTAAAAAACTGTTTGAGAACTAGTTTTACAATTAATTCTCATAACACAACTCATTGAAGACAGAAGTCCTGCATGGGAAGTTAGTGCACAGTGATTCCTGTTGTTAATTTAACAATTAACATTCTTAGTTTTTACATCAGTGACCACCCGAGGCTCTTGACATGAGTTGCCAAGGCTATGGAAGCCTTTGGAGTCCACAAACTCTGTCGGTATCTAGACAGGGTCATATGCAAAGTGAAAGTTCTCTCCTCCCTTCAGAGAAAAGTAGCTCATTCTTTGATGGCCCCTGCTTTCCACTGGGGTCTCACTCACAGAGATCTTTCATGTAGACCAGTTTTTGCCACAGTGTCTTGGCTTTCCAGGCCTGAAATGCTCTCATAGGCTTTTCAGCCAGACCAGAAGTCCTTGACGGCTGATTCTGAGGTCACAGAGGAGCACATCATTTTAATCCCTGGCACCTGGGGTACAAAATGATGTGTGCAAACTAATGAGTGACATGGAATTTAAGAAAAGCAAAAGAACATAGAAAATTTTTCTAAGCACATGTGTTTAGAGAGATTAGTTAGGAAGAAAAATAAACAAAGCAACACAGAAACAAAGCCCAAAATAATTTTAAAAAATGAAAATACATTGGAAAGAAAATTCATTATGTGGTGAATCCCAACCTAATGTTAAACACTGTAAATGATTAAATGTCTAAATTTGCTCTGGAAGTAAAAGTAAATCCCAGTGACTGCAATATTAGACAGAAAGGAGTTAAATATTCAGACTAATATTAACAATATCCTGGGCAGGATTGAATTTATGTCAGGATAGTTGTAGACAAACAACTTTATTCTCAGACAAAGGGCAAGGAAGGTTTTAAATTTGATATAGTAACTAAAATGGAAAACTGTTATTCTATACCATCAACAATTCTAGAATCAAATATGTGGAATTGCCCACCCAAAACAATTCTGCAATACCATGGGGTCATCAGAGGGTGTCCTAGAATCAGCAGAATGCTGACCTCACTGACCTGGAGTCAGCACCGATTCCCATGGGATGTAAAGGTTCAGTCCTCAACACTGCCTCTCCTGGGACAAGAACACAACCGGAAAGCTGGAGAGCAGCTGGAGCACTAAGCCTGCAGGCTGCGCACATGGAAAGTGTAAAAGGTACTGCATTGGCCGGGAATCGAACCCGGGTCTCCCGCGTGGGAGGCGAGAATTCTACCACTGAACCACCAATGCCCTGCTCTGACTGGCCCTGTGCGGCCCAGTAGAGAAAAGGCTGAGGACACACTTTGGAAAGGCAGTGGGAAAACAGGGTCACACAAGTCTCTGGTAGACACAGCCCACAGGAAAAACACCCCGAGCCAAGGCTCGCCCTGACGGACAGTCAGGCTACGCTATCAAGCGAAAGCATTCAAATCACAATGCCGTCGGTTTCAAAGAGCCTAATTCTGAAGCCTGCCCTTTAGCCCTAGGAAATCGCCCTCTGGAGAAACACAGCAGAAATTCATCCAGACCCTGTCTCTGGTCCTCGGCCCGGAGAAAACCTCTGGAAGGCGCGTTCTTCACGGCGGACGCAGTCTCTCTGCCCTCCTGTTGCTCGGTGCGGCCCAGACACCCTCCTCCCTACTTGGGATGAAGGGATTGGATTCTCCTCTCAAGACGGCAATGGGTGGGATGTCTGTGCCCCCACCCCCCAGCTCCCAGCGTCTGTGCATGGCTCTTCCAACCCCCAGTGTGGTGAGTCTGCGAAGCTGGACCCTTGGGAGGTCGTGGGAGTGGAGTCCTCCAGGATGGGCTTAGGGCCCTTATGGAAGAGCTCTCAGGGCCCTCTCCCACCCTCTTCCCAGCACGTAAGGACACAAAGCGTGGCTGAGGCTCTGATGTTCACTGCTCTGGGGACATCGGGAGACTCACTCTCCTCAGAGTGACCCGTGGCGCATCGTTGACTTCCAAGGGGCAACCAGCACGGATGAGGGAGGCGGGGGCACACCGAAGTGGCAGGACGAGCGGCAGCCCATCTGGGTCTGTGTGATGGTCCTTCTTGGAAACCTGTTGTGCTGAGTGCACAGGCGCAAATCTGGAGGCCGGCGCTCCCTGACCGCCAGGGTTACCGCCAGGTGCTGGAGTCAAGGCCCTGGCCAGGCCATCAGGAGACACAGCTGAGCTAACGACTGAGCGATCTGAACGGATCCCCAGCGCGGCAGCCCACGTGCGTTCTGTACGGACAGTGTGCTGGAGGCAGGCAGGCAGGCAGGCCGGCAGGCCAGTGAGGACCAGGACGAGCTGCTGGGAGTCTGGCGGGGTCCGAGGCGGCTGCTGTTGCAGGAAAGGCTGCAGAGCTGTTTGCGCTCGTTCTGGGAGCCAGAGGTCTGGAGCACCGCAGTGGCTCTGTGAAGCCAGCAAGAGAGCAGGTCGGGTGGTTTGTGGCGCTCGGCCCCGGGGCTGGAGCCGGTACAGGTGTTGTGGGAGAGCCGCTGCCGTCGGTGCAGGGCGGGCTGAATCTCCAGCGCCTGGTGCGGGGTGCGGGGTGCGGGGCGTCCGGGAAGAGCTGCTGCGTGGCCGGAGATAAACAAGGGCCGTGGCGCCCGCGAGGTTTTCAGGACGCGGAAGGGAGGAAAAAAAAAAAAAGAAAAGAAAAGATAAAGAAAAGAGATAGAAGGAAGCCGGCGAGCTCCAGCCCAGATTGCCGTGACTCGGATTCGAGCCGAGGTTGCTGCGGCCACAACGCAGAGTACTAACCACTATACGATCACGGCGCGCCGCTGAGCCAGCCACAGAAAAGCCTTTTCCCGGAAGGCGGAGGCCAGGCGCTGCGTGCTATGGCTTCACCGCAGCGTCACGGACAGCCGTAGGTGATGGCGTCCTTTTTTGTCTGGCGCTCGCCCATCCTGGAGGACTTTGTGCCGGTCCTAAGCAGACGAAAGCCATTCATTCCGGCCCCACCCGGCCGGGCCCCCTTTTCCTGCCCTCTAAGGAGGAATCCCCGACCTCGCCTCCTGGCCTTTCCTCTGTGGGCCCTCAGGGTCCCCAGCCCCGTCCACCGGTGGAGCCGTGGTACAGACGCGCGGCTCAGGGAGGCCCGAGGTGCGGGAGACGCCGGCACTTGTGCCCAGGGGCGCGCTCGGCTCCCTCTGGTCTCGGCAGCGGCAGGGAGGGGCGCGGCCGAGGGGCGTCGCCGGTGCCAGGCATCCGACGGTAGCGAGGGGCAAGGCGGAGGAGATCCGTGCGGCTGCCCTCGGAAGCCCCTGATTTCCCCGAGCGCTTGGTTTCTGGGCTGGGGTGCGCGGTGAGCGGATGCAGCCTCAGCCATCTTCAGAGGCCGTGGGCCCGGCACGGCTGCCCCTTAGGCTGCGGCTCCGCCTAGCGGTCAACGCGCCCTAGTGGCGTTTAAGGAGGTGCCCTCGTTCGTCTCTCCCGTGGCGCAGTTGGCTAGTGCGTGGGGCTGTTAATAATGAGGTTTGCTGTTCGAGAACCGCGTTGATGTTTTGGTAGGCGCGCGTTCATACCCCGCACGACTTTTCGCGCTAAGGGAGAGCGGAACTACCTCTGGGTTCGAGCAGGCCCAGTGAGCCGCGGTCCCCTGGGATCCTCCCTGAACACTCAGCGAGGCCTGGGGCAGCCCATGGCCCTCCGCAGAAAGGAACCTCTCTGCGCCGGTAACCTCGGAATTGCTTTCACGAAGACCTGGCTTCCAGTGTTCGTGTGGATGTGGCTGGATTCCCCGTCCCCACACTTCGGAAGTGAAATCGGCTCCGTGGTTGAATGCGGACCTGCGGCGCTGTCGCCATCGCTCTGGGGCGCATCTCTCGGCCACGCACGTCGGTATTGCCCCAGCTCAGGCGTCCTGGAACAGCAGTCGCTCTCATCGTGGAGCTCACCTGCGTCTCACTTAACGTCTTACCCTTCTGTCCCCTTTTTTGTCGGCCGCTAGCTGCAACTCTCCCTTAGGCCCCTGTGTGACGGTTGGAGGGCTTCTCGCCGCGTCTTGACAACTTCTCCCCGTCTGCGTGCGGGTGATGCTGTCCTTCCGATCTCGGAGCCGCGGTAGCCAGGGGCCCGGCTGGCTCTGTCCACTGCTGCAGACTCCACAATCCCTTGTTACTGCTTTAGTGTAAACGGTCAAATGGCTTGAGACAGATTTAAATAGCAGGAAGATGACTGATCCGCTCAGGCATCTGGAGCTTGAAGTCCGGCAAGCTGGCGTCCAGGGGAGTGAATCCTATGGTCCCGGAGCGGACTCACGCTCCACGGCAGAAGAGCAGTGTCCCCGTCAGGCAGTCGAGAAAGACCACGTCCTCAGGCTTTGATTCTCGGCAGACGCCAAGGCGTTGGGTGAGGCCCCTCGCAGTCCGGGAAGGCAAACGGCGGCTTTACTCTCTCTGCCGAGGCAGCAACGTCCTGGGAGAGCCCCAGACGAGATGTTTCACTCCATATCTGGGCACCGCTTGGCCCAGTCAAGTTGACACATTCAAGTCAGTATCGGAAACCCTGCCAATCACAGTTACTGATGAATTCTGCACAAGGTCAGCTTGCTAAGGCCATGACAGTAAATGTATTCTAGGGTAACCCTCGCTTCTGTCCCCATGGCAGTGGCCACACGGAGTGGTTTCACTAACACGAGGCTAATTCTTACTTTGCATGTCTCTCTCCAACTTCTACTCCTCGTGTGGTCACATGTAGGTTTTTCTATTCTCGTTTTGTTAAGCAATACACTTTCTGCTTTCCTGATACAAGATTGACTTCCACTCTGGTTCCCCAGTGCCTTTCCTTTTAAGCACGACTTAAAATATTGTTGCCTCTCTCCTTGAATACGGCGCTCCGCGCGGACTCCAGGCAGCGTGGCCTTGAGCGCTTGTGCCTGGAAGCACCCTGGGATGGAAGCCAGGAAGGGCTGGGCGCAGGAGAGCTGCTTTCCGTCGCCATAGTCCCGCGGGTTCTCCGCCCCCGGTGCGCGGCAGCAGGAGAGGCCCGCGGGGCGCCCCCTGCGGGTGGAGGAGAGAAGAGAACCCGGGCGTGGGCGAGGGCACTTCCCAGGAGACTTGGGCAGCCCGCGGGGCAGGTGGATCTTGGAGGAAGAAATGTTGATGACGGTCGCAGAACGGGTGGGAGAGGAAAAGCGGCAGGAAAAGCGCTTGCGCCCGTGGCGCTCAAAACCGCAAATAGGAAACCAGCACCGCCTATGGGTTGAACATGCGGTGAGAACCCTCGGTTCCGCCCGAGGCTCCGGCGGCGCGCCGTGATCGTATAGTGGTTAGTACTCTGCGTTGTGGCCGCAGCAACCTCGGTTCGAATCCGAGTCACGGCAGTGTGCAGCCCGGGGCGGCTGTCTTTTCCTCCCCGTCGCGTTCCCACTCACCTGCCCCTGGCGACTTAACGCCTAGTCCCGCGGCTCCCGCGGTCCGGAGAACGGAAGGAAAACCTCACCGTGGGCACCTAGGTCTCTGTCCTTGGGAAGGGCTGGACTGGCCTGGGGGTCGGGTGATGGGAGTGGTGGTGCCGCATCCATCCCTCTTTGCTGCTTAGGGTAAATGAGCGCTGAGTGAGCTGAGAAGATTCGCACTCCAACTCGGGATCTTAAAGAAAATAGAACTAGGGACCTCTAAACTTGATGACACTTCCTAATCCCCAATTTTCTTGACAACCGGAACTGGCACAGGTAGAATCAAGACGGCCTAAGAGGCACAAGTTCAGTACAGGGCTGGAGGTGTTTTGGCAAAAAGAACCACCACCTGCAAAGAGACAGAGCGGAGAAACAGGACAAGTGACCACCCGTGGGCAGGCTCCTTTCTCAAGGCCTGCTTGTGGGATGATGAGTCAGTTGGAACCCCGAAGGAAACTTATTTTTTTTTTTTTTTTGAAAGCTCGTTGGTTGGTGAGTGGGAGCATTGGGAGAATCCAACAGAGGCATTTGCGCCCAACCGTAAGCAAAATGGACGCAGCTGGGCGGCTGTGGGAGCGGGCATCTCGTGCACCCCACGGCCGACAACAAGGACGCTCACCCAGGCTCTGCCAGAGCACAGCCCTGCAGAAAGGCCAGGGCAGCTGCACCCAGAGCACGCTTCCGGAGGACAGCTGCCGGCAAGGGCCCGTCCACCCCGGGCTGACCCCACCCTCCTTACTGCTCCTCATGGCCAAGGGCCACTGGTGGAAAGCAGTGGAAGGAGGGAGCCTTCTAGTTTCACCATGACCTTTTGCCTGCATTTGCCTCTTTGGAGAACTCACAGGTTTCCTACTGTGAAGGAGATGCCCCATCGACCGAGCATCTTCGGAGACCTCGATTGGTTGTCTCGGTGTTTAGGAGATCAGCAGCTAACTGTGACACCGGGTTCCATGGTGTAATGGTGAGCGCTCTGGACTCTGTATCCAGCTATCCGAGTTCAAATGAGCGGGACCTCCCTGCTTTCCATGCTGAGAGCGCTATTTATTGATTGAGCTTTTGTTTTCTCTCTGACATCCCCTGGGCATTTTGGCTTAGGGGCCAGAAGGCAGCTCTGCAGGGCACGGGCTGCTCCGGCTCGGCCCCGCCGCTCCTGGGACTTGGCAGAGTGATCCCAGCCTCACTTCTCCCACCCCCTGAGGAGTCGCAGTTCCTGAAGAGAGTGCTGAGTGTCCAGTCGTCAGGGAATCAATCAAGCCACTCTACTTGGACTTGGGGTGATAGAATCAAGGGGGTCGTGGTCCTAGGGGAGTGTAAGGCTCCTGCGCTAGCATCCGGGAGTGGGCGGAGGCAGCTGAGCACGCAGGGAAAACACCCAAGCACGCACGGCGGTCGTGGGCAAAAGTGGAGTTCGGGTGATAAAACCCCTGGAACTCCTGGGCAGGACCTCCTGAGAAGGTAGGGAAAAGAGAGTCCGGGACTAACCGGGTCATTTTTCTGTGAAAAGCCAGGCAGAATGAGCAGCGTCTACCATTACAACACGGAAGAAAATCAGGGGAGAGCGCGCACGCAGTCCCCCACTACCACAAATTCTGCAGTCGAGTTTCCCGCATGTGGGGAAATCGCAGGGGTCAGCACAGCCGCAGTGCAATGGCCGGGCCTCGCCCTGGGAGAACCACCTGCGTGATCATGGTGTCTCCCCTGCCAGGTAAGTATGACCTCCGGCTCTGCCGCCCCAGCACAGCTGCGCACAACTCGCTCTGTACACACACGGTGACTTCCTCACCTCCCCAGGCTCTCCTTGCGCGGATCCACAGATCCCAGCGAGTGTCCCGCAACAGTCCAGCAGGATTTCCACAGCGTGGGACTCGTGCGTGGATCCGCAGCCGGTGCCGGAGCAGCAGCCCCCGCGCGGCCTCATCTGCATGGGCGCCGCCCCTCAGGATCCCCGCGGGCCGCGCCCTTCCCCCTCCCCCAGCCCACTTCCGGCCTCGCGGTCGCGCCTAGGGACCTCAGGCCCTTGGTGAAGTGGCACAGAGCAGCCTTAGTTGTTGCACCCAGCGAAGCGTCCCGGAGACTGTCCATCAGCCACGCTTACCGCGTTTTGTCGTTTGTTTTTGCCACACTTGGTGCTAGAAAGACGGTTTTCAGTCTAATTCCACCAAGACGAAGCTATGCTGCCCCAGCAGAGAGGACCGGGCCAGTCTCACACACGGGGCGGGACACTGCCATCTCCTCATGGGTGTCTCCTCACCTCACCTCACCGGGGCTTAGTTCATTGCTGCGCCTGTTCCATTCCGCAAAGGCAGACACAAGATCACACGAGTCTGACCAAAATCCCTCGGAGAAGTTGCATCTGAGGTGCTTAGCGGGTGACTTTCAAAGGGTCAGGTAAACGTCAGTTTAATGCATAGACAGCAACTCTGAACTTTCGGCCATGCCCTACAGTAAACCTATCTGTAAAGGGTTTCTTTCCCCCACCCCCCTTCCTTTTCATAGTAATTGAGTCAAAAATGTGTACTGGGTTGGATTGAGGAACTAGGCATGGATGGGAATGCTTTTGTTACTTCTGATACTTATCCAAGTTTCTCATTTAGTTCTTTCTGTGCATATGAATTGTTAAACCCAAACTCATGAGCCCTCCAGGTCCCCATAAAAGGATCTGCTGAGCCAGGGCAGGGGACTGCCAGATGGAAGGACAGGGCCAGGGTCAAGGTCCTGCAGCTGCAGCTACCCGGCTGGGTGGCAGCTGGAACCTTGTCCATCAATCTCAAACGCCAGAGTGCTTGTAATGAAAATGGGTGAGGAACCCATAAATCCTTTACACTGACCTACACCGGTTTAGGTAAGAGGGGTGGACAACACAAACTGGGCAGATTCTGGGGTAGGAGGATAGGGTATGAGGAGAAGCACCTGCTTCTTGACTGGTGGGGTTGTAGGTACAATGCAAGGGCGGCTTGGAGGCTGAGTCAAAGTCTGAGTGTACACTCAGGATACACAGCAGTGTCTTTCTTTGTTGGTCTACCCATGACCTGCTAGCTGATCAACTTGTTGTATCTCTCCTCCCTGCTTTCTCCAGACTTGTAATTAAATGTAAGCTGTCACACAACTTTTCTTACGGGACTCTAGCTCAACATAGTATCTGTTCTACTGTTGTTGGACATTTGAATTGTTTGCAGTTTAGGGATATTTTGGATAAAATTGGACATTGTTTTACCTATCTTATGGTGGGCACATAAGATTTTTACCAAATATTAGAAAGGCAAAATGGGAGCCTCTTCTCATTACTGCAGGCTCAAATATCTAGGACTACAGGAATGCACAGGATGATAGGCAATCGAAGACACTCACCCACAAACAGGGAATGGAGCCCTGCAGGTACCAGAGAAGTGAAGTTCGTCACGTCAACACTAGAAACCCATAGTGACAACGCCGGTGGGAAAACACCATACAGGAGTAAGGGAGACATGGAGGCGGGGCGGGGGGAGGAGAGAGAGAGAGAGAGAGAGAGAGACAGGGTAGGGTAGGGGGGCGGGCGGAAGGGAAGACATCCTAGGAAGTCAAAGAACTCAGCTTCTGCTCTTGAGATTCAACAGCAGAACTGACCCCAACTTAACCGGGGAAAATCGTCTCATCTCCGCGGACAGCCTCAGATGCGCTCATTGCTACGGACACTGCTCCTGCAATATCTAGAGGCAGTGATCTGCACCCCTCAACCACAGGAGTATAAAGTTTACCTCCCAGCAGCCATTCTCTGAGATGAAGGTATTCAGCCAGGTGCCGAGGTGGCTACAACAGACACGAAGTGACCAAAGTGCAATCATCCGCGTGCGGTACCAGGTACAACCGGCGCTGGCCACCCCTGGGTGGGCTCGAACCACCACCCTTTCGGTTAAACAGCCGAACGCGCTAACCGATTGCACCACAGAGACTCAGCTTCCTCGTACACAGAGACCGCCTCTTCCCTGGGTCCCTGCCGCCGGCCCTGAGGGGCGACGCTGCCATCTCCAGAGCCCGGGACACCGCCGAGAGGCCAGGGGGGACCGCACTGGGCGCCACGGGGCATCCTGTGTGCTAGAAAGTCGGGCAGGCGTGGGGGCAGCCGCAGGGCCTTCGCCTGTCCGCCTCGAGAGCCCGCGCGCCGCAGACGCCCGGGTCCGCGTCCGTCGGGAAGACCCTGGGCCCCGCCGCCCCAGGGGCCCTCGGGCCCTCGGAAGCCTCGCGCGTCCAGCACGGGGCTCCCCGGGGACAGGGTCGCGGTGTCGGTTTCTCGGGTACCTTTGCCCGGAACAGAGTTTGGCCGTCACGGGCGCTCCGTGGGGACCCGAGGACTCCAGGCGGCGTGGTCTTCAGCGATCCGGCCTTGGAAGCCCCCTGGGGCTTGAAGTCACGAAGCGCCGTGCAAAGGGAGCCGCTTTTCATCGCCGAGTTCCCGCGGGTTCCCGGCATCCGGTGCTCTGCTCGACGCGAGAAGCCCGCGGGGCGCGCCGCGGGTGTGGATGGGGCCCGAGGACCCTGGAGGAGGAGGAGGAGGAGGAGGAGGAGGAGGAGGAGGAGGATGGGAAGGGGGAAGGGGAGAGGGAGGGGGAGGAGGGAGTAGGGAGGGGAGGAGGAGGAGGAAGAGGAGGAGACGCGTGGAGCCCGACCCGGGTGTCCGGAGCCCACGGAGCCTGGCCGCTGCGTATGGGGAGGAGAGACTCTCTTTTTAAAAGTTGTGGTGGATGGGATGGGAGGCAGGGAAGACCAGGGAGAGCACAGGAAAGAGCGAAACAACGCGGAGATGTGCAGCTCTCTCAGGTCAGGGGCCCCACCAGAGCTGAGAGAAATCTCACGTCCTTGAAAGTGCAGAACCCTCACCGTCACCCTGCACATCCCTTTGGACAAAGCAGTTGCTTGCGGTTTTTGTCTGTACAATTTTTCAGAACCATGTGTTTTATTTATGTGAAACCCAGAGTTTTGGCGGTGGGAGAAGAGGTAGAGAGAACTTCCTTCTGCGGGTTTACTCCCCTAATCTCAGCAACAGCCAGGGCTGTGCCAGACCGCAGGTAGGAGCCAGGAGCTTCCTCCCGGGCTCTGACATGGGTGCAGGGCCCAGACCTGATCATCCCTCACTGCTTTCCCAGGTGCTTTAGCAGGGAACTGGATCTGAAGTGGCGCAGGAGGGGGTGGCTGGAGAGCGAGCACCGGTACTGTTATTCCTACTCTGGAAGCGACCAAATAGGCTTAGGTAGAGACCTGACCATGCTAAGCTCTTCCTCCCCCTTACAGCCATCTGACCTCCAAGCCGTGTTCGTGCCTCTGACTCTGTGCACGGTCTGCGTCTGTCGGCTTATGTGAGTGTGGTTCAGTAAAACCCAGGTCTCCAAGCCCCACGTGCAGCAGTCTCCTCCGCTGCCATCCTCATCAGCCTCCTGTGTCTGTTTGGTCCTTGCTCCCAGCGCTCCTCGTGGATCCTAGGGTTCTTCTGCCTCAGCCCTTGCCTTCCACTGCTCTCATGGCGGGGCCACCAGGCCACATCACTGGGCTGGCCCCAACAAGAGTGACCGGGTCTCACACACAGCACAGTCTTCCTTGGTGTCCAGCATGGGTTTTTCACCTCCGGGTCATCTAAGGATCATCTAAGGTCAGTGAGCCTTGGTGTCCAGCACGGGTTTTTCACCTCCGGGTCATCTGGGTTTAGTCCTTAGCCCCTTGTCACACAGTCTGTCACAGTCTCGTGTTGTCCAAGGACCCTGGTGGCTCTCACACTGTAGGGCTCTCCCTGTGGCCCCACCCTCTGATTTGAAATCGATTTAGGAGAATTTTCCTGCAAACGTCTTCTCTGTGCTGTAACAAGTCTGTGAATGTGCGTGTTTGAGCTATGGCTCTCACCCCGGGACCTGGCAAAGACCTTTACTTTCTCCCGAGGAGCAGCAGGAGGGTAAACTGAGGCTGAGGAGGAACTGGCCAGGGTCTGGCTAACTCACCTGCAGCAGCAGCTGGGAGCAAGGCTGTTGGCATCGTTCTGGGGCCCTTGTCCCACACCACGGGCAGCCAACACACTTCAGGAGACTTTGCCTTGAATGTGCTAGCGCCACCATCTCCTTCCGGCCTGTAGTCCACTCCTGTAACTTCTCCCCTTCCCCACAGTCGGGCTCCTCCTGGCCCCCAGCTCCACTCACTTCCAGCCCCAGCCCCAGGCACTTATCATCAAGATTTCACAAAAGACTGGTTGGTTATTTTTCTATTCAAGCAACAACTAATGTGGGAAGTATGAAATGCTCTTGCTTAATTTCAACATTAACAGAGTTTAGCCACAAATACTTCCTCAGTTGAAAGGAAGAAAACAATAAAACAAGTCTAAATCAAAGCAAGATGTCACCATCTATAAGGACCAAATTACACAACAGGACCACCGGCCAGTTTGCTTGCAGAAATCCAGCCCTCCCTCTGCAAATGTGATAGCCCCTAGGACAGCAATGCCTAGATCAGGAGAGGATCTTCAAAGGCCCTCATCCTTTTCCATCCCCACCCATAGCCTTTGGATGACGGGAGCCCTTGCAGCTGCACGAAATCAGCAAGGGCTAGAACCCTGGAACAAGCAGAAAAATGTCTGCAGACGATTTACTAGCTCTTAAGCACGTGTTCATTTTCCTTGAAGGATGAGGGTTTAGAACCCTCAGAGAATAAAGCTAATTTTACATACATTTAGTTGCCTATATTTTTGTACAGACTGAAATGAAAACACTATCTTTCTCCAGTTTGAAACAGCAAAGTCAATCCTTTTTAAAGATGCTTACTTGAAAGGCAAAGTCAGAGAGAGAGAGAGAGAGAGAGAGAGAGAGAGAGAGAAACCTGCCATCTGCCAGCTCATTCTCCAAATGCCAGGGCCGGGCCCAGTGGAAATCCAGCACAGTGAAATGCATGCAAAGCTCACACATGGTGGCAGGTAATCCTCCTAGGACTGTCGTCTGCTGCCTTCCAGACACATTAGCAGGATGTTGGACTGGAAGTGGAGGCAGGTCTCGATACTCGGCACTCGGATGCGGGATGCAGGTGTCGCAAGCAGCAGTGCAGCCCACGGCACCACAATGCCTGCCTTAATGCCCCATCTTCATATGTGCACTCCTGTGTACTACAGAGTGGAAACAGCAGCCCAGGGCCATCACTCATTCCAGAATCAAATGTCACCAAGTCCCTGGGATTGCACAGGAAAACTGCATTGGGCCCCCAACTCTGACAACTGACATAGGTCAGGCAAGAAATTCTGTGTTGTAGGAGGCAGGTCTGTAGGGTCTGTAGGAGAGCAGGGTCACACAGGTCACTGCCAGACAACCCAAGGGAACAGTCACAGAATCTTTGCAAAGAGTCTTGAGAGGTGGCTCTTCACTCCTGATGTTGAAAGTCCTCCTGAGGAGCCCAGATTTCCGTCCTAAAGGTTTCAGTGCAGCCCACAGACGGAGACATGTGCCCAGATTGCACTGGGCATTTTCACAAACTTCAGTCTTGTTTGCATTTCTTTTCCTGAAGCTGAACTTTTCCTGTCCACTGACTTGTCTTTGGCAATCCACCATAAAGCTGGACATCTTTGAAACACAGGAAGCCCCAGGCTTCCCAGACCTCTAGGCTAGCAGGCTGATTCAGGTAGGCACCAGGAAGACACTTCCCCCACACCCTGGTGTGGGAGGGGCCTTGGAGGAGAGTGCACTGCAGATGGTGATCTCCATGTGCTGGGAGCAGTGAATGCTGAGGCCGCAGAGCCCCACAGTGTCCACCCAGGGCAGCAGCCGGCTCTTCACAGACTCCTGTAAAGTTTTCCTGCACACTTTCAAAAGTTCATTTCTTACTCCACTGTCAAGACAGAGTCGAAGCCACATAGCAGCCTAAGCTGGAGTGTGTTGCTTGTGAGACTGGTCAAGTCACAGGTGTTTGTGTGGGAAATGGCGATGACACAGGAACGCGTTCTACATAGGAGCATAAAAGTAGCTTCCCCGGGAGAATGGGGATCGAACCAGGGCCACGGTGATACAAGCGCCAAATCCTAGCCACCAGAACACCAGGGACACACAGGAGCCTACAACTGTGTCCTCCCTCCATTCAGGAGAAGTGTGGAGAATACAGCGGCCTCCGGAGAGGTGTGCCCAGGCGCCAGTGCACCCTGGGGTGGCTGCTGGGAGGGAGACCTGAAGGCGCCCAGGGTACAAGGAGCTGAGAGTTGAGCCGCTTCGAGCTCCGACGACAACGCCCACGCAAGCGGGAACACAGACGCCCGAGGGAATCTCTCTCAAGCAAGGCCTTGAGATCCCCAGAGACCACCATGAGCCCGTCCCCCAAACCCTGCCGCCCCTGAGTGTTTCCATCTCAGCTGAGCTCGGTCCCCATCCTCCCCACGCTCAGAGCAATCCCAAACACCAGGGCTCTGACGCCGGGGCTTTCCTCGACTCCACATCTAACCTGCCAGGAGCGCGTGTGTTCCTGGGCTCTCGGACGGGCCTTGCTGTCACCCGGTCCTTCCTCGTGGTGACGGAGTTCAAGCAAGCGGCGCGGACCAAGGCGAGCAGACCCATGTCCCTCGCGCTCCCCCGGGAGTGGCACTGGGCTATCTTTGCCGCTTTCGTCGGCTCTGTCCTCCCCTTCAGCCTCTGCCTGGCCTGCCCTGGGCCCAGGGACCGTGGCGGGGCCCTGGCTGCGCGGCTCCTGTGGCAGCGGCGGGCACCCGGCAGCTCCCGGGGCGGCCCGCGGAGGAGCCCCAGCGGCTCCTTCGGGGATGTGCGTGGGCGCGGCGAGGCGCGGGCGTGCGGGGCCGCAGGGAGTGCGGGTTCCCCAGAGGCTGGCGCCCGTGCTGCTCCCGCAAGAAGAGGGACACCGCTCCGTCTCTGTCCAGCAAAGACCCTATCATGTTTGTGGAAACGCGCGGGTTGGGGCTGTCTTCAGGATGGAAGGAACTGATAGAAAGGTGGCGGGAAGGGGGCGAGAGGTCGCGACGTTATCTAATCTGAAGCCACCAGGGCGTCTGCTTCCTCTGGGTACCTTCAGGAGGCGCCTTGTGAAATACTCTGCTGTGTCTGGTTTCCGTAGTGTGGTGGTTATCACGTTCGCCTCACACGCGAAAGGTCCCCGGTTCGAAACCGGGCGGAAACAGGCTTCTTTTGCCGCAGTGAAGAGAATAAGGGCAGAGTGAGCAAGAGGACAAGTGGCTGTGTCCACGCAGCTCACGTCAACCAGACTTCATTTCTTTCCTGGCCACCTGCTGGCCATTGTCACCCTATTGCGGCCGGCCAAGCATGCAAGTTCCTTAGGTGGATAGGAGGGAACGGCATCAGATTTTCTTTCCTTTTTTAAAAGACATTTTATTTATTTGAAAGACAGAGTTCCAGAGAGAGAGGGAGTTCGAGAGAGAGAGAGGGAGAGCTAGAAACAAAGAGAAAGTGGTCTTCCATCACTCCCCAAAGGACCGCAATGCCTGGAACCTAGCGGATCCAAATCCGTGAGCCAGGAGCTTATTCCAGGTCTCCCATGTGGGCCCAAGGGTCCAAGGACTTGGTCATCCTCCGCTGCTTTCCCACTGGAGCAGCTGGAGTCGCACTGCGCCCATATATGGGATGCCAGCGCTGCAGGCCACAGTGTAGGCCCCTCAGGGTTTCCTACAGTGAATCTTCTCCGTAGGCTTCAGTCCTCTGCCTAGGTGACACTGAACCAGTGCTTTCTCGTTTGAGAGCTCCAGAGGGTGGTTTTTGAGGGCCCTGTGCGGCTTCTCGTCCTTTGGGAACAAAGCGGCAGAACCCACTGACTGGTGGCGAGAAACTGAATTTAAATCCGCACTGGATCTCAAACCAAGCTGATACTGTCAATATTCCTCATGCACACCGATTGAAAGTATATGTTTACATTAACCCACCCCTACCCGGAAGACCCTCAGGTCACGGTAAGAGCCCCACGCCCCCTCTGAAGCTCAGGCAGCCAGCAGTTTTAATAGCTGGAGCTCCTGCGTGTGGTGAGGGGTCCTGAAAGAAGTGTGTGAGACTGGAAGTGTTGCACAGGTGATGTAATGAAGCCATCGCACACTCAGTGCTACCCTGTGGACACAGCTGCACAGGGTGAAAGATGTGCACAATACAACAGCGACTGTAGGGTTGTGCTTGTGAAACCAACCACATTTCAAAAGATTTTGAATGTACTTGCTTAGGGTAGAGACGCTTATTTTAAAAGAATATATTATTTAACCATGATACATGGTAAAGTGATCATATTAAGTGTGTAATTGGCTCCTACAGATAGGATTAAATTTCAAAGGTATCACATAAATAGGACCAAGTGTCTGGTAAAAACAGTAAATAGAATTAAAAAGGAGAAAATGTTCCAACATGGGGAGCAATCCACATGGCAGACTCATGGAATGACAAATGCCCTGAAAGTACCCTGACCTCAGAATCAGCCGTCAAGGCCTTCTGGTCTGGTTGAAAAGCCCATGAGAGCATTTCAGGCATGGAAAGCCAAGACACTGTCGCAAAAAATGATCTCCATGAAGGATCTCTGTGAGTGAGACCCCAGTGGCAAGAAGGGGCCATCAAAGAAGGACGTACTTTCCTCTGAAGGGAGGAGAGAACTTCTACTTTGCATATGGCCCTGTCTAAATAGTGATGGAACTCGTGGACTCCAAAGGCTTCCATAGCCTTGGCAACTCATGTCAAGAGCCTCGGGTGGTCACTATGTGAAAAATAAGAGCATTGGAGCCAGTGCTGTGGCACAGTGGGTTAATCCTCTGCCTGAGGCACTGGCATCCCCTAAGGATGCCAGTTCTAGTCCTGGCTGCTCCTCTTGGGATCCAGCTCTCTGCTATGGCCTGGGATAGCAGTAGAAATGGCCCAAGTCCTTGGGCCCCTGCACCCACGTTGGGGACCTGGAGGAAATTCCTGGCTCCTGGCTTCAGACCGGCTCAGCTCTGTCCGTTGCGACCATCTGGGGAGTGAACCAGCAGATGGAAGACCTCTCTCTCTGTCTCTGCTTCTCTCTATAGTCTATCTTTCAAATAAATAAAATAAAACTTAAAAAAAAAAGAGTGTTAATATTTCAATCAACAACAGGAGTCACTCACTGTGCACTTACTCCCTATGTAGGACCTCTGTGCTTAATGAGTTGTACTATGAGAATTAACAGTTGCACTATGAGAATTAACTGTAAAAGTTGTTTTCCAAAGTACTTGATCCTTTGTCTGCCTGTGTGGGTGCAAATTGCGTGCATCCACCGGGCAAAAAGCGACAGCGGCCGTCCCTGGGTGGGCTCGAACCACCAACCTTTCGGTTAACAGCCGAACGCGCTAACCGATTGCGCCACAGAGACTCGGCTCTGGCATGTACAGGGACCGCACCTTCCTGGGCTGCCGCCGGCTTTGTAGAAAGTCTTCGAGCTCCAGAGCCAGGGCCACCGCCAGGATGCGAGAGCAGCCGCGTGGCCTTCGCCCGCTCACCGCAGGAGCCCGCTCCCCACAGACGCCCGGGTCTGCGTCCCGCCGAAGCGAGTGGGCCCGAGGCCGCGGAGCGCCCGCGTCGGCGCCGCCTCCACGCCGGGAAGACCCTGGGCCCGCCGCCCCAGCCGCCCGCGGGCGCTCGGAAGCCTCGCGTGTCCAGCACGGGGCTCCCCGGGTTCAGGGTCGCGGTGACGGCCGCTCTCGGGTCCTTCGCCGGGAACAGGGCTTGGCCATCACAGGCGCCCCGGGGGACCCGAGGACTCCAGGCGGCGGGGTCTTCAGCGCTCAGGCCTTGGAAGCGCCTTGTGGGTGGAAGTCCCGAAGGGCGGTGCGAGGGGAGCCTGTTCATCGCCATATTCCGTCCCGCTTGGCGCGGTCTGCGGGTGGCGTTCGGGACGCTCCCCGGGCGGGTGGCGGGGGTGGCCGGGGTCGGAGTTGAGGGTTCCAGGAGGAGGACAGAGGAGAAGCCGGACGTGGGCGAGGGCACTTCCCAGGAGACTTGGGCATCCCGCAGTCAGGTGGATCCTTGTGGGAGCAATGTTGATGATGGCCGCAGAATGGGAGGGAGGAAAGCAGGTGCACCCAGGAACACAGCTCCGCCCATGGGTTAAATAGACATTCAGAGCCATCCGCATGCCCGTGGCTGTGGCGGCGCGCCGTGATCGTATAGTGGTTAGTACTCTGCGTTGTGGCCGCAGCAACCTCGGTTCGAATCCGAGTCACGGCAGTGTGCAGCCCGGGGTTCCTGTCTTTTATATCGACCGACCTTTTGACTTCCCTGTTTGCCCTACCTCTCACCTGACTCTGGCGACTGAAGGCTTGGCCTCTGTGGCTCTGGCCGTTCGGAGAAGCCAAGGCAAACCTCACCGTGGGCACCCAGGCCTCTGTCCTTGGGAAGGGCTGAACTTGCCAGGGAGTCGAGAGACGGAACGTGGTGGAAACAAAACCTGATTATATGGTAGAAGAATTATGATTTCCTTGTGGCTCTTGGTGAAACACATCTGGTTCTTAAAACTTGTTTTCCAGATTCAAGGAGAATGTGTGCTTTTGTTCTTCAGCTCTCCATAGCTATAACAACTTGGTAAAGTGTACCTTTGTGAACAAAGATGAAGCTGTTCCTCTTTATCCCTGCATGATCTCCTGAGTTCGTAAACTATTCACGAGTTTTCCTATTTTCATGGCAGAGTAGGTATTTCTTTTTCTAAAAAATGTGTGTATTTGAAAATCAATGTGCTGGTGTCGCGGCTCAGTAGGCCAATTCTCCACCTGTGGCGCCAGCACACTGGGTTCTAGGCCCGGTCAGGGCGCCGGATTCTGTCCCGGTTGCCCCTCTTCCAGGCCAGCTCTCTGCTATGGCCCGGGAGTGCAGTGGAGGATGGCCCGAGTCCTTGGGCCCTGCACCCGCATGGGAGACCAGGAGAGGCACATGGGTGCTGGCTTCGGATCAGCGCACCAGCCGCAGCGCGCCGGCCGAGAAAGCCATTGGAAGGTGAACCAATGGCAAAAGGAAGACCTTTCTCTCTGTCTCTCTCTCTGTCTCTCTCTCTGTCTACTCTGCCTGTCAAAAAAAATTAAAAAAAAAAAAAAGAAAGAAAGAAAGAAAGAAAATCAACATAACCAAGAGAGAGAAAGATCTTCCATCTGCTGATTCACTCCCCACGTGGCCAGGTTTGAGCCAAGCAGAAGCCAGCAGTCAGGAGCTTCTGCCAGGCCTCCCACATGGTGTCAGGGGCCCAAGGACTTGTGCCATCTTCTCCTGCTTTTCCGAAGCCAAGGCAGACCTGGATCAGAATTGGAGAAGAGGAAACTGGAACCGGCACCTATATGGACGCTGGCGTGGCAAGCAGCCTCTAAATCATTGTTTCTGTGTCAGCAGACATCAGTTCTCTTTGTGGGAAGACTCACTGGAAATATTGTTTATGTGACCAGGTCTTCGGCCAGAATGTCGTATTCAAATATGTTCTTGTGCCCAGGTGTGGCCAGACCGCTGTAAAGAACCGAAGTGACTTCCTGGGATCAAGAAAGCCCCTGGAAGGACCCTGGCCTTGACGCGGGCTTCACGGGGTCCCAGCCTGGTGACAGGAAGGCCCAGGACCAATACAAGCATTCTGAGGACGACAGGAAGAGAGGAACTCACCAACGGGAGAGGCGTTGAAGGCAGACTTGCACAGCCAGACCTGCCTATGTCTTTACTGGCCTCTGCTGTGACTCCTTACTAAGTGTCCCAACGTCGCTGCCGTCGAAGAAAAGGCCTCTGTGGTCAACCTCCCCTCCTGCCGCCTTCAATAATCAGGCCATGCAATCAAACCAGACCTAGTTTGCAAACTAATTCGTCTCACTGGGATTATCTTTGTTAAAAGTGGTGTGAGTGTGGAGAAAAAAGTCAGACTCAGTAGAAACTGTGTAGCCTTACAAGTCTCAGATTTTAGTCCTGTTCATGGTTCTTAATGCTGTGCCTGTCATAGAGGGCCTGTTCCTGAAGCCTGACAAGTTGGAGCTGTGCCACTGAAGCAAAGTTCAGAGGACAAACTTGGGGCCAGGTGCACGAGCCGCTGAAGAAATGCAGTTCTGTCTTAGAGACTTGCAAATGGAAACCTGGAACAGCCTCTGGTCTAAAAACTAAAAATCGGATGAATGAATGATCTTGGTTCTGGACTCAGACATGAGGCCGTCCAGTGGGGCTGAGGGTCCGTGGGCCCCCAGACGTTGGCAGAATGTGCTTCACGGGCAGGCTGCCAGCTGGGGCTGGAAAGCTGTCTCCAGACCGACCGACCGACATCTCCCCCACTCATCCCTTCTTGTGCTGCGTGTCTGACCTGGGGCTTTCAATCACACCTCCAGGGTGGATCCAACATTACACCCAGAGCTAGCAGAGGAGGGGGCTGAGCCCCAGTGAGACGACTGTCTCCAGGAGACCCCATTAACTCCATGAGCCCCAAGCCAATGAACATACTGAATGTGAAAAACCACTGCCCAATGGGTGCCCCCGCAGAATGACCCAACGAGAAAACCAGGAATGCTTTAAAAACCAGGCCACTTCCTCAAAGCCAGTGTCCTGCATGGGATCCCATGGGATGTCGGTGACGTTGGGCTGATTTGTGTGGTCTGCTTTATGTCTTTTATACAAATTGTACACATGGTTGGTTGCTTCTTTTTTAACTAAACAAATACACATTTGTTGTGAGAAAAAAAAAAAACTTATCCAAAATACCACACATGTATATGAAGTAAAAAAATGAAAATTCCCCTGCCTCCCGGTGCCCTTGGTGCTGACACGTTTGTCGGTACAGATAGAAGGTAGTGGTGGCATCTGTGTAACAGGTGCTGCAAGGTCCAGCCCTGGAAGTCGCCAGTCCTTCCCAGATGACCATCTGGCTCCCTGGGCAGTGGGAAACCTGTGAAGACAAAGGCAGGGAGACAAACACTATTGTTTGCAGAAATCTGCCCCCCTGACAGGAAACTCTGGCTAAGGGAGAGGGGAGGTGGCTTATGATGGAGGCTGCAAGGGCTCGCTCTTCTCTGCCTCCTCCTTTGAGGCACAAAGGCAATGCTGGCAGTCAGGCAAGGGAGAGAGCAGAGGGACAGCAGGACAGGTGACCACGCCTGGGCAGGTTCCTTCCTCAAGCCCTGCGAATGGCATCAGAAATGCCTTGGGACCAGTCAGGGGGAACCCTGTGTCCTGGCTCTCACAAGCGCTCTGCTGAGTATGACCATCGGGAGAAACTACAGGCATTGGGATCCAACCCTTAGAAAAAGGATACAGCTGGGCGACTACGGGAGCGGGCATCTCATGCACCCAGGCTGACAACCAGGACGCTCACCAAGCTCTGCCAGAGCACAGCCCTGCAGAAAGGCCAGGGCAGCTGCACCCAGAGCACGCTTCCGGAGGACACCTGCCGGCAAGGGCCCATCCACCCCGGGCTGACCCCACCCTCCTTACTGCTCCTCCTGGCCAAGGACAGTTGCTGGAAAGCAGTGGAAGGAACCAGCCCTCTTCCTTTCATATCACAACCTTGCCTGCCTTTGCCTCCCTGGAAATCGCACAGGTCTTCCCACTGTGGAGCTGTTTTCCCCAGTAGCTGGTTCTGCTTCGAGCGCCATTGGACTTCAGGCCACATGAAAGACCTAGGGGAGAGGCAGTAACTGGGTTCCATGGTGTAATGGTGAGCACTCTGGACTCTGAATCCAGCGATCCGAGTTCAAATCTCGGTGGGACCTTTGGTTTCCTTTTTACAGTTTAAAAGGGATTTCTATCCAATCCCGCGTTTCTTCCACCATTCGTTTTAAGGGACAGGCAGGCAGTTCTGCGGGGCACATTCCCCTTAGGGAAACCACCCTGCCCTCGAGGGCAGCTGGGAAATTCCAGTATCAGGACTGCGGAGGTGGGTCAGTGCCGGTCTGAACTGTCTGAGGAAAACCTTCCCCCCCAATCCAGACCGGCATTTCTTTTTTCTGGGTTGTTTCTGAGCGGCAGGAGCACAGGAGAGGCCGTTCTTTGGGCCAGGAGAGGGCTGGCCACCGCTCAGCAGCTTCTGCAAAGAACAACATTGAACAGTCACTAAATAAAGGATTTTATCTTCTTTGCAATCTGTCTTCTATTTCATTGAAGGGAGGAAAGCCTGGCTTAGGTGTTACGGGTTGATTGTGTAAAGCAGTGTAGTGCAAAAGTGTTGAACTGTGTGGTTGAGTTACCTAGGTGATCTGGTAAAGATTGTACCCTGTGTACGGTGGTGGACGGGGTTGGGGCAGAAGCGGAGAGCTGAAGTATCCCAATGTTCTTGACAAAGAGAGCTTGAGTAAACTGTACGCGGCAGCCTAGTTTTAAAACGAGAAAAAGCCAGGGGAGAGCGCGCACGCAGTCCCCCACTACCACAAATTCTACAGTCGAGTTTCCCACATGTGGGGAAATCGCAGGGGTCAGCACTCCCGCAGTGCAATGGGACAGCCTCGCCCTGGGAAAACCACCTGCCTGATCATGGTGTCTCCCCTGCCAGGTAAGTATGACTTGTCAGCCGTCCGCCCCAGCACAGCCTCACACGCCCCGCACTCTTCACACGCGCTCACTTTGCGCCCCGCACCGCCGGGCCCTCTTCCCTCTCAGGCAGGCACAGCGCTCGTATGTGCCGCCAGCGATCCCGCGCTTTCTCCCACAGCACGGGAACACAGTCGTGAATCTGCAGCAGATCCCAGACCAGCAGCCCCTGCGTTCTTCATCTACATGGCCCAGTCTCATCGGTGACGTCACCGGAGACGCCCCGCCCACCGCGCGGCTTGCAGCTGCACTACCTAGGAGCCCTCGGCGGGCTCAGAGGGACAGCTGTGCCCGCCCGTCCCGCACACCTCCACCGGTGCGGAACCCGCGCAGAGCCCCGACCCTTCTCGAAAGCATCGCTCTCGATGCACGGAACTTTTAGGGTCAGCCAGGAGCCAGGGTCCTTCCTTCCAAACCCGCGTATCTTCATGAGGGAACTCGAAATGAAAAGTGGACTCAGTGGATGCCGATCGGACGTCGAAGCCAGCAGCTGACAGATCCCGTCTTCATGAAGCAGGAGAAGGCGCCCGGGGGCCGCAGACCGTCATCCTGACGGAGCACCGCTGGTGTCACGAAGACGGCGTCCACGCTGAAGGCGCGGATCCTGCCGGGGGTCCGGGACGCGAGGCGGTGCTGCCCCGCAGAGCGGACAACCACGCTCCCGCCTGTGCCTGCGGGGCTCCGGCGTCTCGCAGGGCCCGCTCCGCACCTGAGAGCTTACCTTAAACAAGGAACTAAAACGTCTCACGTTGAGGAAACGTCTAGGGGGCATTCCCGCCGAGGTGCTGAACCCGCGACTGGATCGTCCGCATTCGGTGATGAGAACGCGGGAACGCGGAGGGTGGAGCAAGGTCGGGCGCCCACGGAAAGACCGGCTCAGCCGGCACCAGCGCCCTCTGCTCTGCTGTGCTGCCCAAGTCCCGGAACCTTACCGGGAGGTTCTCCTTGCAGATGAGTGGCATGGGGGCTGGTATTTATTCTACTGTTGTTGGACATTTGAAGTGTGGTTTCCAGTTTAAGGCTATTTTGAATAAATGTGGACATCCTTTTATTGATGGAACCATAAGGTTTTTATCAAATCTTAGAAAGACAAAATGGGAGCCTCTTCTCATTGCTCCAGGTTCAAATATCAAGAACTACCAAGGTGCACAGGATGATAGGCAATCGAAGATACTCACCCACATATAAGGAATGGATCCCTGCCGGTGTCAGAGAAGTTAGTTCATAACATCAAACTAGAAACCCATAGAGACGCCGCCGGTGTGAAAATAGGAAACAGGGCTAAGAGAGAGTGGGAGGTGTGGGAGGGAAGTGGGGAGAGAGAGCGAGAGCGAGAGAGAGAGATGTCCCATCAAGTTGAGTCTGCTCAACTTCTGCTCCTGAGAGTCAACAGACACCTGAGCCCACGTGAGCCACCAGCTCAAACGGGAAGAGCCTCTCATCTCCGAAGTGAGGTCCAGATGGCCTAATTGCTACGGGCACTGCTCCTGCAATATCTGCCACAGGTAATATCTATGTTGAGATAGATTCCCATAGCAGAAGCCTACATTTCATTACAAGGCTGGGGAATGCAGGGGAGGAGAGATACAACAAGTTAATCAGCTAACAGGTCATGGATAAAAAAACAAAGAAAGAAACTGCTGTGTATCCTGAACGTACATTCAGCCTTTGACTCAGCCTCCAAGTCACCCTCGCACTTTGCCTACAACCGCACCAGTGAAGAAGCAGATGCTTCTCCTGATATGCCATCCTCCTATGCCCCATCTATGGGAAGCAGTTGTACTGTGGAGGTACTTGACTCCTGCAATTTACACGGGAAACTCGATCTGCACCCCTCAACTGGTTTCCAAGAACCTAGTTATAGACAGGAGGGGTCCTTGAGATGAGGGCATTTCACAGCCTTATTATGAAATGGTGTAAAAGTGCCAGGGGCCGTCCCTGGGTGGGCTCGAACCACCAACCTTTCGGTTAACAGCCGAACGCGCTAACCAATTGCGCCACAGAGACACAGTTACTGCCTGCAAGGGATGGCGCCCTCCACAGGCGCCTGCCGCGGGCTGCCACGGGCCTTATGGGGCGACGCTGCGAGCTCCACAGCCCCGGGCACCGCTGACGGGCGAGCAGGAGACGAGCTGTGCGCCGCGCGGTAACCTGTGCGTTGGGAGGTCGGGCAGCCGCGGGGAGCCGCGTGGCTTTCGCACGCCCGCCGCAGGAGCCCGCGCCCTGCAGACGCCCGGGTCCGCGGCCCGCCGGAGCGATAGGACCCGAGGCCGACAGCGCACAGGATGTAGGACCCTAGATTAAGTGTTTCATTTTTCTTTTTTTTTCCTCAAAGATTTACTTATTTATTTGAAAGGCAGTGTTAGAGAGGCAGAGATAGGGAGGTCTTCCATCTATGGTTCACTCCCCAAATGGCTACAATGGCCAGAAATGGCTACAATGGCCAGTGCTGTGCCGATCCGAAGCCAAGAGCCAAGAGCTTTTTCTGGGGCTCACAAATGGGTGCATGGTCACAAAGACGTGGGTGGGCTTCCGTTGCTTTCTCAAAACAATCCCAAACACGACGCCTCTGACTCCGGGGCGTTCCTCGACTCCACATCTAACCCACCAGCAGCGCGTGTGTTCCTGTGGCTCGCGGACGGGCCTTGCTGTCACCCGGTCCTTCCTCGTGGTGACGGAGTTCAAGCAAGCGGCGCGGACCAAGGCGAGGAGACCCATGTCCCTCGGGCCCCCCCGGAATGGCACTGGGCTGTCCTTGCCGCTTTCGTCGGCTCTGTCCTCCCCTTCAGCCTCTGCCTGGCCTGCCCCGGGCCCAGGGACCGTGGCGGGGCCCTGGCTGCGCGGCTCCTGTGGGAGCGGCGGGCACCCGGCAGCTCCCCGGGCGGCCCGCGGAGGAGCCCCAGCGGCTCCTGCGGGGATGAGTGGGGGTGTTGCGAGGCGCAGGCGTGCGGGGCCCCGGGAGTGCGGGTTCCCCAGAGGCTGGCGCCCGTGCTGCTCCCGCAGGGGAACGGACACTGCCCTCTCTCGTCCAGCAAGGATCCTGACGTGTTCGTAGAAAGGCACGGGGGTTGTGATCTCTTGTGGGTGGGAGAAGTGACAGACAGCTGGAGGGAAGGGGTCGGAAAAGTCACGACATTGTCTAATCTGAAACCACCAGGGCATCCGCTGGATCTCGGCCCTCCAGTCAGTCTAGGGAGCTGTGGCATTCACCTTACACGCAGCGGGAGCACTTGAACTTGGTGGGTGTGAAGCACACGCGGTGACCACTGCGGTTACGAGAAGCAAGTGCTGGAGAAAACGGCTCGTTCTATCCAAGCTTCATTTTTACATTCAAGTTCAAGTGAGAAGGAGAGGAAGGAGCGGTTAGAACCGCGCGTCTTTGGCTAGGTTGGGAACCCTGCTGCAGGCCTTCGGGGTGAGGCTACGGGAAACCTCGGACTTTGCGGTTCTCCAAACACTGCCCGCGTGGGAGTCCGCGTTCCCAGAGCTGCTGAGCGGGCTCATCACAAAGACCAAAACGGGGATTCTGGTAGAACGGGTGAAGGGAAACTGCCCTGACCGCGGAACTCTCCCGTGCTCTCCTGCGTCCTAGCTCGAACGGTGGCCCTGAGACCCCAGCGATCCACTCTCCATCTCGCGGCCTGGTCCTCACTCGAGTTCAGTCCAGGCCGGGAAGCACTAGTGTGGATGTTCCGAGTTTTCCGACAGCCAAAAGCCCTAACACGCAACCTGTGCTAACTGAGCTTGTGACGCAAGGGTCAGATTGAAACCGCGGCCCATGGCATTGGCGCCTTCGTCTGGAGGACGACAAGCAGAAGTCGGGGCGAAAGGCCCTCCGGGGACAGCGCGCAGGGGAAGCCCCGCCGGGTCGGGGAGGGCCGGAAGAGGGGCCCCGCAGCTTCCGCTGGACCCCAGCACCAGCCTTCTGCGTAGTGCCAGGAGCATCGACGGCCCGGCCGGAGCCGAGAAGACCATGAAGGCCGTGAGGGACGCTCCCGTGGCTCGACCGCACCTGACCCACAGCTCCTTCAGCTTCCGGGGCTGGATAGTCAACGAAGAACGCCCCCGGCGCGCGGTTTTGCACCAGGAAACGCTGCGGGAGACGGCCGATCCCACAGCCAGCTCAGGCCCGAGGCGTCTCAGGTGGAGTCCCTGATTCTTTGGACGTCGCAGGCTCCTTATTATTTCTTTTGGGGGGGGGGGTAATTGGTATTTCCTTGGAGCTCATTTTATCTAATCTAGAAATATAGTTCAGTTTCCTATTATTGGAACTATGACGCAGAAATGATTTTCCAGGATCCATTTTAACACAACACTAGCTGGCGGTTTCCGTAGTGTAGTGGTTATCACATTCGCCTAACACGCGAAAGGTCCCCGGTTTGAGACCGGGCGGAAACAGAGTTATCCTTTTCCTAAAAGAAAACAGTGAGACTCAAATTCAAATGCTTGCCCCCAGAGAAATAATTACTCTGATCCCATAAAGATACCTGTATGGATACAACTTTTATACTATTGCTCATTAATTTTGCAAGGTTGCAGGGGGGTTAGATGCCTATGTTGTACCTCAGCGAGTGTAAACAAAGGAGCACCACACATTGATAAAATTTGATGGTCCTTTATTGTCGCGGTGGAGAGTGGGCCCATGCCCTAAAGAACTCTCGACCCTGAAGCCCAAAGCAACAGAGTTTATAAAGGCAAAAGCCACAAAACCGGGAGGGGAATATATGGTTGCTAGGAACAGGGGGGAATACATGATTACCGGGTTCATGTTGACCTAAAACCTATGCAAAACTAGTATCAATTATAATCTTGACAATACCAGTTACAATCTTAACAATTTTAATTATAATCTTGACATTAATGCAGGTATTGGTTTTAATCATATGTAGGACATAGACAAATTATCATTAACCCAGGTGCAGCCTATCCACTTCCAAGCTTGAGCGATCATGCTAGGGGGTTTCTGTGCTCTGCCAATTGTGACGTAGTGGACTACTATTGTTCAACTGTTTTAGATCATAGTTTCAGACCAGAGTCTCACGGTGTTGAGGGGGCACCTTCCCAGAATGGAGTCTCAGGTTCTCCAAAATGGAGTTTCTACTATCATGGTGTTACTTCACCTACAATTATGGGCTAGATAGTTATAGTACAGACAAGTTATGCATGTTTACACTAAATAGAAAACTGATCTAGATTGCTTTGAATATATGGCACCTGCAGAAACCTTAATTAGAAAGTGATTTTTGAATTAATTCAAAACAATATTTGGAGTTTAAGAAACAAATCCCTAGGAAGATATTTACCTCAGCCATGGAAGAGCAGCATTCCATATGGAGTTCAGTGACTTTCCTGTTTTTTTCTTCCATCAAAAGCTCAGGAAACTTTGGGACCAAAATTTAGAAATGATACACATAACTTGGATATATCTCATGAACATAATGGGCATAATTTCCCCAGGAGTGGGGGGAAACCAGATATAAAATAGTGCACAAGGGTACTTCAAAAACTTAATAAAAAAGGGAATTAAAACATTTGTTTTGGTGAAACATTTTTGAAATCCATGCATTTTTCATGATATAATTATTTTGGGGTGAACTTTCTCAAGACTTCTCATCTGCATGGATTTAAAAAAAAAATTACAGCAAAGACTTACCTTTGACTGTCATTTCCCAGAATCTTTTTGAGTACCTTTGTACAATCATTGACATGAATTTAAAAATAGGCAACTGTGAGCTCTGGTGATAATACTCAGGTTAGAATTAACTAAGAGAGAGAGAAGGGGGGAAGGAATGGCTTGGAAAGAGCCTCCACACACCTTTCTTGAATCATAGTAATCTTCTGTAACTTGAACTGGATGCTAACTGCATTTATAAAAATTAAACATACCGCACTAATTACTTCTTTTTAAAAAGTGCTGTACCGTCGTGCAGTAATTTACAATGTGTACTGCAGTGCAATAATTTATTGTTCCCATAAAAACTAGGACACAGGGAGTGGAGACAAGCCAGTCTGGACCATGGCTTTTTATTGTAAATTCATTCACTGCTCAAGCTGGTTTCATGTAAAAGAAAGGGAAGGGAAGGGAAGGGAAGGGAAGGGAAGGGAAGGGAAGAAAAGAGAAGAAAAGAAAAGAAAAGAAAAGAAAGGAAAGGAAGAAAGGAAAAGTCCGACTGGCATTTGAAATGGCTCTCCCAGGGGAGCGGCTACGACCACATTATTTCATTGGTGGAAGCGCCTGCCGCGGGGTCCCTGCGAGGCAGCAGTTCACCGTTGGGGGTATTTCCCGTCCAGTTGTGACAAAGAGCACGTCCAAGTTTCCTTCTTTGACGTGGCCAGCTCCGGGTTTGTGCACGGTGAGGTTTACTCCTCTTCGGATCGCTTCGGTCCAGGGACCTCCCTCCGCGCCGGTGGCTGCAGGAGTCGAAGCCGAGCGACACCGGTCCCTTCGCCAGCTGCCGGCTGGAAGGCGTCGCGGTGTCCCGGGCTCGAATGGCAGACCCCAGGCTGGCGAAGCTTGCTGGCAACCATTGTGCCGCCTATCATTTTGCGACTTCAAAAACAAAGCAACACACTCTCCTCGCTGCCTCCTTCTTGGACGTGTAGAGATCCTTGAGCGTTTCTCTCCCATGCGCGTCTCCGCTTCTTCCTCCCTCTTCTTCCACACAGTCACGATTCCCACCCCTGGGATCTGGCCGGTGCTTCCCCGCAGGCAGGCCTCCTGGGAGGTCTCGTTGTCTCAGCGACGCCTCTGCTTTCTTGGGCTCCTTTTCCAGTGTCTGCTTTTGGCGCGGTCACTCACCCCCACCAGTCGCACCGACCTCAGGGACTCTGCTGAGTGCAACCGGGCGGAACGCGGAGCAGGAAGCGCTGGCATGGAGCCCACGGCTCCCGCGCTGGGTCGCGCACTCGGGCGTCCCTGGGGCGCTGTTTCCCACGCAAGGTGGCAGCCTTTCTGGTGTCAGGGTTTCTAACGGGACGGAAACGACAGGGTCCCAAACCTCCCAAAGCTTGGAGTTTGCAGTTATCTTGCAGACGGGAGGCAAACCTAAGCTTTCAGCGAATGCCTAGTGCATTTTGAAACCGGAAACACATTGCCTCGCGTGTCTCTGTGGCGCAACCGGTTAGCGCGTTCGGCTGTTAACCGAAAGGTTGGTGGTTCGAGCCCACCCAGGGACGAGCCAAGCTTTATTTTTAAAAGGAGGATTAGGGCGTTTGTGGTCATTGTTATAAATATGTTACTTAAAGGAAGACAACAACCTCCTATCCTGGGTGCCTCGCCCAGCAAATAGTACAATCTTAGTACAATCTTTGTCAATTTGACATTCATAAACATCTCTATCAGCATGTTCCACATAAAGACCATAGCCCTTTTTCACTTGTGCCTAACATAAGAAAACTATCACTACCAACAAAGGAAGAGGCTGTTCTGAGTTGATCTGTCCATTCTTCCCTTTAGTATCCTTGTAACTTCAATACTGTGTTAAATTAATACATCTTATGTGGTAAGAATAAGATGAGCAAGAAAGACTAAGAGGGAGAGAGGGAGAGATAGGAATAGAGAGATGGAGAGAGGGAAGGAGGGAGGGAGGGAAGGAGAGAGACAGAGAAACAGTTGTAAACTATTACATGCTTCTTTCTGCAGCTGGTCTCATACAAGTCTGGTATTTGTAACTGCCTTCTTTCACTCTGTTCCATGTTCCTTTACTCTCTGCAAGCACCTCAGCTGGTCTTTGTTATTTACCTGGTGTGTGTGTGTGGGGGGGGGGTGTTACATGAACCTCCATTCCTAAAGTATCTGGATTATTAACAATCCTATCTGAATTGAGTTGGTTTGGTTTTCCACTGACTTACCTCAAGTCACGGTTGCTCTAAGAGATGCCCAAGGGATCTCCTGTGTTTAGACATAACTCTTCCTTGCCTCCACCATGGATGGAGAAGCAGTTCAACTTGCCCTTGGCAATCAGGGTCCATCAACCTAGCCAGCACGGTAGCTTCCTTTTTGGCTTGTGGATTCAGAGGCATGAGACGCCCAAAGTGGCTGAGTGGCAGTCTTAATGTTCGATAGAACCATTGTCTGTTGATGGGTACATTCCTCCCTTTTGAACTAAGACTTCCAGACCAGAAGAACGTGAAGGAAAAGGTAGAGAAAGCTAAATTTTGCTGATGTATTACCAGTGGTAATCATGAGTGGTGCCACTTCCATTTCCACTCCTTTGTCCCTGGACCTGTGAATCCTGGCTATGGGAGAAATAGCACTGCTTAGTGAATGGCCACCTGGCACAGTAGCTGAGGCTTCAAGAGGTCATTCCACTGTTCTAATCAGACCAGCGGCTTTAGGATGTGAGAGAATGTGGTGAAATCAATGACTTCCATGAGCATAGGCCCATGGCTGCAACTTATTTGCTACAGAGTGAGTTCCCTGACCAAAAACCACACCATTGCCACCACAACTGTGAGTCAGGCATTCTGGGAGTCCATCCATCCAATGTTATGTTTCCTTCACTATTATCCTATACCCTTAATATAATTTCCACATATATCTCCTATGTCTTTGTAAGTCAGGTCTGGGAGTCCTGATGGCCTTTGGAGGACAGGATCTGTGATAGGTGATCGTACTTCTCTCACTGAGAGGCCACGCAAGGTCCACACTGGGTCAGAAATTTGGGCTCAGCAAGGGAATCAATCTTCACTTTGAGCTTGCACAGCCTTGGTTTTATTTGTCCTCTGTCCATCACCCAAGACACACATCCAGTCTGGCCAATACACCTTCAAATACCACCTCTATATGCCAACAACATCTATATTTATTCCCACAAACCTGCACCTCCTACTCTCAAGTTCCAGTTCTCAGGTCAATGTTGCATGCATCTTAGAGTCTATGCTAAATCTGTGCATCAGGTCAAATGCTAACGCTCAGCACAGCAGACAGTTCCTGTCAGCATCACGACATCACTGCGCACAGCAATACTCTATGATCAGACCTAAGAGCAGCATCACCTGAAGAGCAGGGTATCACCTGAGGGCTTGAATTGGTCACTACAATCTATGTGTCCCCCTGCTTAGTACATTTACTTACTCCCAAGCCAAATCTTGCTGTACTCTTTGGACACACTGTCTCATTCTCACAACGTAAATTGCTTCCAGCTTAATGTAAAAAGGGCATAAGTTTATTGAATACAAGCTAACTGCCACTTTTTGAACTACTTTCCACCGATCATCTCTTACTTCCACTAATAAAAGCAGATGAAAACTCGGCTTCCCTTCAGCCAGTCTGTCCCATGCCATCCACTTCCACACTGGACCCTGTGTGAACCGTCCACATCTGACATCTGGACACAACTGCAGCCTGAATCCGTGTAGTATCCCTGTTTTCATCAGTTAGGTCATTAACACCTCATCTGCCTCCTGCTTCCTACATGCTCATCATTCTAGTATCTCTTGCCAGCACTCACATTCAGGGACAATGACCTACTTGACATAAGAAACTAAGGAGATGATGAACTTTCCAGAGTCCTGTCATTGAATCCCTTGTGAGCTATTTTAAAGCAGGCTGCCACTAGCAAAGTGCCAGCTGATTTGGTTCCCTGGGCAGGGTACTCTTCCTAACTTGCGGACCACCATCTTATTCCTCTTCTAAGTCTAATTACCTCTCCCAGGCCCCACATGGAAATGCCCTCATCCTGGTGACTTAGGGGTCCAGCGAACCAACCTGAAGGTGATAGACATCAAGTAAGTAACACCAGCACCTGAGCTATGGCATCTGCTAGTTTTCGGTTTGTTCCCAGACCACGATAAAATGCCTAACACGTCCGGGAAAAATCACTGCTCCCGTGTTTCCGCCCGGTTTCGAACAGGGGACCTTTCGCGTGTGAGGTGAACGTGATAACCACTACACTACGGAAACCAGGCAGAAAGAAGGCTCTGGGATATCCCTCAGGAAACCTGACAGCTGCCATCTTCAACTATCAACACTTTGTAATCTACAAAGGTCAACTGCATTTCCAAACTAAAAAAAAAAAAAAAAGAAAAGAAACAAACAAAAAGTCCCGGGAAGCACCCCTTATTCTTCAGACTTGCAGCTCCGGATGGGTCCCCTCCCTTGGAGGCCCCACTCTTGGCTTTGGGATCCCGCATCTCACACAGGGTTTCCGGGTCCAGACGGAGCGCTGGGGGCCATTCTTCTTCCCCGCTGACTTTGCAGCCCCAGAAGCGGCAGGATCCCGCGGGCGGGTCAGGGGCGGCGGGGCCAGGCTCGTGGACGCGCCCCCTCGGGCGGGGCTGCGCGCGGCGCCCCGGTGGCCTTTGCCTCGCCGCCGGCCGTCAGCGCGCTGGGCTCTCTGCAGATGACGGCCGCCTCGGGCCCACCGGGAGCCGCCAACCCTTCCTCCCCGCGCCCTCCCCGGCGTCTGCGCTTCGTCCTCCCGGCACAGAGACCCCTCGGCTTCCTGCCGCAGTCGCTTACTCCCTTCGACGCGACCCAAATCCGGTCGTGGAATGGCGACCCCGGGTTTTAGTCGGTACGGTGGCAGCGTCCCAGGGCGTCGGCTGTCTTAACGCACGGGACATCAAGCCAGGTCACGCCACGCTTGGGCGCCACGAGCCGCGACTGACGCGGGTTAGACCCGGGTGCAGCGGCCCGCGCCGATTTCACCGTTGCTCCGGTGTCAGTCTGGGGACTCCTTGTGAGGGACGGCTTCGTTTTACCCTTCACAACTCCCGAACGCGTTTTCTGGGCTTTGGGGAACTTTCCCGTCCCAGGGGTCACGCAGTGCGCATTTTAACTTGGGACCCACGGAGACCACGGCCGTTTTCACCGAAGGCCTGGACCTCGCGTGCGCCTCACAGCAAAGGCCAGGCAGCTGGGAAGAGGTTCTTCTGCGTAAGGACGCCCGTGCCTTCGCTCCCCGCGGCGCGCTGCCGCCGCTCTCCGCCTGCCCCGCTGGTCTCCTTCAGACGGAAAACTGGGAAAGTCTGGGGAGGACGAGCCGTCCTCTCCAGCAGCCGCTGCTCTTCCGGCAAGCGGCCAGCGCGTCTCCTTCGGCCGCGAGGCTCCTGGGCGCCCACGCCGGGGAAGGCGCGGGCCGGAGGCTCCCCGGGGCCCCTGGCCGTGGCGCTGCACCCGCTCTGTTGGCCCTAACCGGAGACCTGGACGTGAGTGGAGTACTAGGTCATCCTCAGCGGCGACTGCAGGCCGAGCCCCCCAAGAGACGGACTTTAGGGCAGCTTAGATCAGGAACTCCGTGAGATGTCCCGCCCGCCTTGTCCACTCGGGGGAGAGGGCTCGCCGCCTCTCTGTCGCGTCTACGTCCTCTGGGGTTCCACGTGCACAGGACAAAGGGAGCAGGAGCAGGAGGGGCACTGTCGGGGGGGCTGCACTGCTGGGGCAAACCTCATAAAGCGCTCCCTGGTTCATCTCGACGCACAGAAAGGGAAGGGTGCCAGGCTCCTGACCTCGCTCAGGGAACCCGTCCTTCCTGGCCCCAGAGAGCAGACCCAGAAGAGGGACAGATTCAGAGAAAAAGCTGGCCGGCGGCCCAGTCCCACGACCCCGAGAGGAAGTGTCCGAGCCAGCCGAGGGTCGTGCGGAGAATTGTTCTCCCCCGCCTCCATCAGAGCCTTGGCTGGAATTCCGAGATCGCGACAAGGAGGGAATTGTGTAGTCAGAGGTCCACCCTCGACCGAGAGGAAAGCACGAATCCCTGACAGGCTGGACTTGGGAAACACCAGCGTCAGGGAGGGGTTCGGCCCGAGGATATGCGAGAACGGAGCGTCCAAGGCAGGAAGACCGCAGGAGCAGGAGGCTGCAGGGAAAAGATCGGAGGGCAGAAACTCCTAGGGGTTTTCCGTCCAGCCCGTCCAGGTCCCTGCAACTTGGGGACCCTGACGAGGTCGGAATGTGGAGGTGCCGGCGCCCGGCTTCTGCAGCTGGGCGCCTCCCCGCTGGCGCCCCCGCCCGGCAGCCTCGTCCACTGTCGGGCTCCAGCTCCCAGCGCCGCCGCCTCGCGGACGGACACAGGGCTCCAGGGAAGTGGTGAGGCCACCTAGGGCGAGGCCCGGGCTCCGCCGCCGCCACCAGCGCCACTGGCAGGACTCTGCGGGTGGCGTGGGTGCTCGCAATTTGGAGAAAACGGGGAGGCGTCGGCCTTCGGAGCATTTCCTTGGAGGCAAGGGCAGCATCGGCCAGAGTGGCTGCGACATTTTGGGTTTTTGATAGTTGATCATTTTTTCTACAGTTTTGCCTTACAAACATGTGTGTGTGGGGAGGCAGGCTTAAGTTAGTCACTGTTTTGAGTGGAAGGTGGTTTCCTTCCTAACTGTATTTTACTTTCAGATTATTCATAAACAAACATGTTTGCCATCTCAACTGAGTGATACAAAATATTAGATTGTTTCTGTTTTTTTCTTCACTCAACATATCCTCATGTTCTTTTCTCCTATATCCGACAGACAAAGAACTATACACATTTTAGGTAGGTTGAAAGGAAGCATTGACTGGTGTGGCTGGAAATGCTTGCCTTTTCAGTGAAAAGCTTTCACCGAGTCACCTGGACAGGTAGTCACGCAGCTTACATAGAAAGTAAGCTGGAATAAGGCCTGAAGTCATTAAATAGAAAGAAAAGGGGCGGCCTCTACTGAGGATGGGGGCAGTGAAATGTTGGTTTCAATGCAGCCCAAACTGGAAGCGTCTACATCCGTGAGAAGGGAGATAGCCAGAAGTCCCCTTGTTGTACCTGAGTGAGTGCAAACAAAGGAGCTCCACATATTGGTAAAATTGGATGGTCCTTTATTGTCGCGGTGGAGAGTGGGCTCATGCCCTAAAGAACTCTCGACCCTGAAGCCCAAAGCAACAGGGTTTATAAAGGCAAAAACCACAAAACCGGGAGGGGAATACATGGTTGCTAGGAACAGGGTGAATACATGGTTACTGGGGTCAAGCTGACCTAAAACCTATGCAAAATTAGTATCACTTATAATCTTGACAATACCAGTTACAATCTTAACAATTTTAATTATAATCTTGACATTAATGCAGGTATTGGTTTTAATCATATGTAGGACATAGACAAATTACATTTTTATCATTAACCCAGGTGCAGCCTATCCACTTCCAAGCTTGAGCGATCATACTAGGGGATTTCTATGCTCTGCCAATTGTGACGTAGTGGACTGCTATTGTTCAACTGTTTTAGATCACAGTTTCAGACCAGAGTCTCACAGTGTGTGTGTGGGAGGGAGGGGCACCTTCCCAGAATGGAGTCTCAAGTGCTCCAAAATGGAGTCCCTACTGTCAAGGTGTTACTTCACCCTCAGGAGAAGTAGTCAGAAGGCCTTCATGGGGTCCACTTGGTGACATTCTCCCGGGTCCTTGGCAGCTGGGCCTCAATACGTGGGCGTCAAGGATATTCCTAAGCACCTCTGGGTCACCTAAGCAGAAACCGCAGCCATCCCAGCAGTCTGTCCCCACGTGTCAATGGAGACTCGCTTGTCTAAACTTAAACTGCAGCATTTCATCTTGCAAGCCTGAGGGCCCTCCACCACGTAGGAGCAGAAGTGTTTTCTTGCAAGAGAAGCCAATACTGGCGGCATGTCCAGTGGTATTCGTGGTCTCACACACACAGCGCATCCCCAGGGCCCTCCAGATGGACTCCAGAATCCAGCTGCTGCTATACAGGGGAGATGGACAGTGCTGAGTCCCAAGGAGGGCCTCCACCTCTCCCATCGTGGACAGAGTTTTGCTCCTGGAAGTATTCCTCCTCGTCGTCGAGGAAGCCATTCTCCCCGGCACAGGGGCAGTTGGGGCTGCAAGCTACGGGGCCCGCTCCCTGCTATTCCTGAATTGACTCACAGGGACTATAAAAGCGGGCAGAGCAAGGACAGGTCCAGCAGGTGGAGACCAATTTTCTCCTTGCTGAGCAGTGCCAGCGCAGCATCGAATTGGGATGGCTGGGTGAGCAGCGGGTCTCACGCGCTCCCGTGGCTCAGTGCGTCCCGGTTGCATGACTTCGGAGTGGCTAGGTGCTTCCAGCTTTGGTCTGGTCCAGCCCCAGCTGTTGCCACCATCTGGGGAGTGACCCAGAGAAAGGAAGATTTCTTTATTTCTCTCTGTTTCTCCCTTCCTCTCTATCACTCTGCCTTTCAAATGAATAAATAAATCCTTTAAACTCCCTCTCCTAAAACATGAATACCTACCAAAATAAACCATTAGACTTAAAATCTGATCAGGTAGAAAAAGGAAAGTGAAGAGTCAAAGGATTCACCTGTTTCTGAGAGGAAGGTAGCAAAAGGAGCCGAAGCTTGAGAGGAATGCCTTGACAAGGCAGTGTAACAAGGGCAAGGAAATATGGGGGACTGAAGGGCCTCACTGCTCTTGGCTTGCAGGAACACTGTCTCTTGCCTCAGACCTGTGCAAGTTTTCCAGCTCCTGTACCTTGCAGGTGCTCCAGACACTGAAGACTACAAGCTTTTCATTGATGCTTTGTTCTAGAATTGAGAGAGCTGAGTGTGCTGTGGAGTTCTTTATACAGAATGTGAAAATCTTGGGCCTTATATTTCAAGGGAAGGCAATAGCCTCTAAGCCAGGGCCTGCAGGCTGCTAAGCACCCATTTTGCTGATACACTGTCTTAACTCTTTGTTAAGATGCTGCTTCTGATGTACAAGGCAGTTGAGTTTTGCATAATGCCCTAAATTTGGACACATGGGCAGCACTGCATTCAGGAAGAGCTGGGGACTCTGCAGTGGAGAGGCTGCCTCATAGGTGGAAATTGAGTAGAATCTATTTTTTTCTCACAGACTTCTGTGTACTCTTTTCAGAAGGGTTGTGCTTGATAATGCAAGAATTATGAAAAATAGAAGTTGCATCCTTGCACAAAAAAAAAAAAAAAAAACCACCTCATGGAATAGATCTAAGTTACTGAACCAAGCGAGTTTGAAATGGACTTTGAGCTAACCAAAGCTGCCTTTTAAGGATGCAAAATTACTAAGAATCCAATTCTGACCATATAAGAAAATGACTGTGAGGACAACTTTCACTGTTCATTTCCAGTGCAAATAAAAAAAATTTTTAATGTCTTCCAGTACTCTAGCCAGTAGGGTCTTTTGTTATCTGCTTTAGATGATACTGACAAAGAGGATGTAATTATTGGTGGGATGGCAGCAGAATCCAACAATTAGGGAATCTACCTGAAAAGAATCAACAGAAGGCTTTGATTCCAGTAGGGTTATGCCACCAATTGCTGAATTAAAAGGTTAAAAAGGGGCCAGTGCTGTGGCGTAGCTGGTAAAGCCGCTGCCTGCAGTGCTAGTATCCCATATGGGCACTGGCTCAAGTCCTGGCTGCTCCACTTCCAATCCAGCTATCTGCTATGGTCTGGGAAAGCATTAGAAGATGGTCCAAGTGCTTGGGCCTCTGCACCCATATGGGAGACCTAAAGGAGGCTCCTGGCTCCTGGCTTCAGCTTGGTGCAGCTCCGGCCACTAGGGCCATGTGGGGAGTGAACCCTCTCTCTGCCTGTGCCTCTCTGTAACTCTTCCTTTCAAAATAAATAAAAATAAATCTTTTGAAAGGCAAAGTTACAGAGAAAGGGAGAGAGAGAGAGAGAGAGAGAGAGAGAGGAGAGAGAGAGACAGAGTCTTCCATCCGCTGGTTCACTCCCCAGATGGCCGCCATGGCTGGAGCTGAACTCATTCAAAATCAGGAGCCAGGAGCTTCTTCCAGGCCTCCCACATGCTTCCATGGACCCAAGCATATGAGCCATCTTCTACCATTTTCCCAGGCGATAGCAGAGAGCTAGATTGGAAGAGGAACAGCCAGGACTAGAACTGGTGTCCATATGAGATGCCGGCACTGCAGGTGGCAGCTTTATCCACTATGCCACAGCACTGGCCTCAATAAATAAATCTTGAAAAAAAAAAAGTCAAAGGATTGGCAACCAAGAAGTCTTCTTGCCATGCTCTGAAACTTGCTAGAACCTTGGCTTATACCTTTTTTATCCTCTTCTCCTCCAAACTCCTTTAGATCTGTAAACCTGGGGAGACTTCAGACACTGGGGACATGACAATGGAAATCGTGTCACAGTACATATTTTTGGGATCATGGGAACATCTTGTAGTTAAATGATTTCAAGGCTAGACTGGCAGGCCAACTGCCCTCCTGTAACTGTTCCTTATCTCTCTCAAGAATGAGTTCTGGTTTAACTGATAAAGCCGCTGCCTGCAATGTTGGCATTCATTAAGGGTGCCTGACCCATCCTGGCTGCTCCACTCTCTGCTAATGGCCTGGGAAAAACAGCACAAGATGACCCAGAGCTTTGGCCCCTGTTAACCCATGGGAGACCTGGAAGAAGCTCCTGGCTTCTGGCTTCTGGCTCCTGGCTTTGGCTTGGCCCAGCCCTGGCTGTTGTCGCCATTAGGGAGTGAACCAGTGGTGGAAGATCCCTCTCCTTTTATAATGCTGACTTTCAAATAAATAAATAAATAAATAATCTCTAAAAAGGAAAGAAAGGAAGCAAGCCAGCTTTTGTAAACTCCATCTGCAAACTCAACAGAGATATCACTTCCCTTTGGTTGTTTTACCCACTTAGAAACTGGCTCCCAGCAACTTTTACTGCTATTTTACCTCATCCCACGGTGAATGCCAGAGCTTCAGATTTTAGCTTAATCTACATCCTCTGGCAGTTGTCACTTCAGATTTCTCTTTGGAGGAAAACTAAATATGAAAGATGAACTTTTCTAAGGAGTTTACCACAACAAACCCTGGGAGAGACAATAAGTTCAATTATTTGAGTTGATTTCAATCAGCAGTAATATTGTCCATATTAGCACAATTCTCAGTTTTTCCCTTGTGCCATGATAGGCAAGGCCCTGGACTTGAAAGAGGACACCCTCCAAGAAGACAAGAATAAATAAGAATCTGGGGAGGAGAAGTAGAAAGATAGGGAGATAAATGGGACAGGAAATTGAGGACTACAAGATGGCTCAAGACATGTCTTTTTTTTTTTTTTTTTGAATAATCAGGTCAGTGCAAATGTCGGATCTGATATGTAAGTAGGAAGGAGCAGTGTGTGTGTGTGTGTGTGTGTGTACCCAAGAAAGCACTATGGTAGCAAAGATCCAGTTTGCTAAAGTACACTGATTTAAGTCTTTATGAGGTGGTGCTATTGTTCTAGTTTTAGCATATTTGTAGTGATACTGTTAGACCAAAACACTTGAGACCAAGGATTCTTTGAGCCTTAGCAAGAAAAGGACTGGGTCCTTGGACAAATTCCCCAACCCCAGGAATAAGGCTGATTGTTGGAACTAAGTCCACTGGACCTAAGAGCCACTTTTGTAAAAAAAAAAAAATAAAAAAAAAAAAAAAATTAGAAAAGGAAAACCTATAAATTGTTTATATTGCACTTACAGTGGCTATAGATAAGAGATGAGACAGATAATATTAAGCAGAGTAAGTTTTGGGGTAGGAGGCCAATGCATAAAAAGTAGTTGATGTTTCTGGATAGGTTGAGGTTAACAGTCTTGAAAGTTTATACAAAAGCAGAAGGCAGTGGCTCCTATGGGATGTTCCTATGGGATCATAGGAACAGAATCTGGTGAAGCTGTAAATTTTCAAACCCTAACCACCACTGAGCTTCCTGTATCATGAAAATCAGCCATTCTTTCCTCGTTTGAGGAGGTTTATTTCAACTTGTCTTTAAAACCTCTAAGGATCTCCCCTGAATAATTTGTCTTGTACAGGGATCTAGTGCTCTTCAAGACTTGCTACCACCATGGACCATTGCTCTGGGCTGGAAATGCGATGCAAATTTCATCAAGCCAAAAGTTCAAAGAACTATGAGAAAGTGAAATATAATGTGTAAAATTGCAAGGTTCTACCAATTTATGCGTACAGAAATTGATGGATGCCTCTATGAGTCCAAAGAGAGAAGATACAATGAAGTAAAAGCATAACAGTCCATTAAACTGGATGAACATTATTACAGTTTATAAGCAGCACATACAACTTGAACGCTACTTTTCAACTCTCAAAAACAGGGGAGAGCGCGCACGCAGTCCCCCACTACCACAAATTCTGCAGTCGAGTTTCCCACATGTGGGGAAATCGCAGGGGTCAGCACTCCCGCAGTGCAATGGGACAGCCTCGCCCTGGGAAAACCACCTGCCTGATCATGGTATCTCCCCTGCCAGGTAAGTATGACTTGTCAGCCGTCCGCCCCAGCACAGCCTCACACGCCCCCACTCTTCACACGCGCTCACTTTGCGCCCCACATCCCCTGGGCCCTCTTCGCCCTCACACTCGCACAGCGCTCGATTGTGCCGACAGCGGTCCCGCGCTCTCTCCCACAGCACGGGAATGCGGTTGCGAATCTGCAGCAGGTCCCGGCCCAGCAGCCGCTGCGTTGTTCTTCATCTACATAGCCCCGCCCCGTCCGTGACGCCACTGAAGGCGCCCCGCCCAGCCCGTGCCCAGCAGCAGAACCCGCCATGCGCCCTGGAGAGCTCAGAGTGACTGCTGTGCCCGTCCCGCCCCTCCCTCCCCCACCCATGCGGGCGCCGCGCAGGGACCTGATCCTTCTCGATGCATTACACCTGCTTTGATAAGCCTGAGGAGCATCTGCTCTTTAAACTGGAGGAAAATCAAGGGAGAGGGAGCACACAGTCCCCCCCACCACACATTTTGCAGTCGAGTTTCCCCCATATGAGGAAATCGCAGGGGTTAGCACTGCCGCAGTGCAATGGACGAGCCTCACCCTGGGAGAACTGTTACTGGAGAATGGCAGGGTTCTTGTCTTGGCCCAAGCAAGAAATCAGGCGTGAGACAGAGAGTAGTGGAAAGCAAAACAGCAAGGTTTATTAGGGCAGGGACAAAGTAAGAATGGATGGGCACCTCTCCAGACAGAACCTGAGAGAGAGTGCCCAGTCAGTCGCTCAGACTAGGGGGAGCGAGGTTACATGGTTGTGTGGAGAGGGTACACCTGGGCAGGCCAGGCGGGTGGCTCAGCATGGAGGCAGAGGGCTGAGCTCCCAGTCAGATTGAGGCCTGGGGGGAGGGGGTTGGTTAAGGGGATGGGCCTTGCCTTGCCGCCTCTGCTCTTCCTGGAATAAAGGACTTTTTGGATGTAAATGCGAAACATTCCTAGCTGAGTTTTCCTTCTGAAGTTATCAGACAGCAGGAAGCCTGGCTGGCATTGCCCTGCTTAGAGGAAGGATGGGCGGGACCCCCTGGAAGATCCATAGGATGTTTGAAGTGCACATACTGGGCTGCACCTGGAAGGTTATCAGGCAGAGGGGGCGGGGACCCCCACCTGCCAGGTTACCGGGTAGAAGGAGCAGGGCAGGATGCAAATACTCGGCTGCCCCTGGCAGGTTATTGGGATGACTTTGAGATACATATGCTGGACCTACAGGTCAACTCTTTAGGCCTTTGTCACACACACATAAGCTCATATCTGACTTCCTACCTAACAGAGCCACCTGCGTGATCATGCTGTCTTCCCCTGCCAGGTAAGTATGAGTTCCGCCCCTTCCGTCCCAGCACAGCCTCACACAACTCGCTCTGCACACACACAGTGAGTTCCTCCCGCTTCCTGGGCTCTCCTTGCGCTGATCCGCAGATCCCGGCGAGTTTCCGGAAACAGGCTGTGATGTGACCTTTTTCTCGCACCCGGAGCCTCAGCAGCTGACCCTGCTGGCACCAGCTGCATGGTCGCTGCGTTTTTCGGTCAGTGCCCTTCGCCCATCCCACTTCCGGCCCCCGTCAGCGCCTTCCTCTCCCGCGTGGAACGATGGCGCCATAGCTGCTTCAAATGGGTCTGCGACCTAGGCGGCTGGGCCCACGTACTTGGGCCATCTTCCCCTGCTTTTCCAAGGCCACAAGTAGAGACCTGGATCATAAATGGAGCAGAGGGCACCCAAACCGGCACCCATATGGACGCCGGCACTGCAAGCGGCCCCAAAATCGTTGTTTCTGTGTCAGCAGACATGTGTTCTCCTTGTGAGAACACTCACTGGAAATATTGCTTCTCGACCTGGTCTTTGGCTAGAATGTCGTATTCAGAAATGCTCACGGGCCCAGGCTTGGCCAGTTTTGAAGAACGAAGTTGACTTGATTGAACCAAGAAAGCCCCTGGAAGAACCCTGGCCTTGGCGCGGGTTTCACGGGTTCCCAGCCTGGTGACAGGAAGGCCCAGGGCCAATATAACCATTGTGAGGACGGCAGGAAGAGAGGAACTCCCCCAATGGGAGAGGCGGTGAAGGCAGACTTGCACAGCCAGACCTGCCTGTGTCTTCCCACCACAGAGAGGCATTTAAAGAAGACTCCTCATTAAAAGTCCCAGCAAGGCCAGCGTAGAAGGAGCTTATGCAGCCAACTGCTATCCCAGCTGCGCTCAATAACCAGGCCATGCATTAAACTAGACCGAGTTGAAGTGCCAGTGAGCCAGGGCCTGACCAGAGTCACTCCTTTTTGTCCTTGTCTTGGTATCCTCTATTTTCCCTAACCAGTCGCACGACTGCCATCTATTGAAAAATTGATCTTGTAAGAACATTATCTGTAAGGCTTGGTTACATAAGGTCAGGAAATGTGTGAGATGCCCCCGAGATAAGCGGATCCTGCTTCTCTAGCTTCTGTAACATCTGCTTGGCTAAAACACAAGTTTTGTAATTAATTTCCAACAAGATGTGGTTTTTGCCTTTACAAGCTTACCCCTGAGCTCAGTTGGGGCTGCATGACTTGGAGAACACATGCCCCATACAGCCGCCGGCCTTCAGAAGCAAAGACGCCATCATATCGCCCCTGGGACTTTGGCATCTTTTGTAACTCGCTGTCCCAAACCTAAGTTTGTCACTGGGATTATCCCCATTAAAAATGGGGCCACAGTAGAGGGAACATTTACAATTCAGTAAAAAAAATGAAACACAACCAAACTATGTAGCATTTTAAATATCAGATTGTGGTTGTTAGGTCTGGAATAGCTTGGGGTGTTGGCCTTTTACTCCCAGAAAGGAGAGACGGAAAAACGAGATGGAAACCAACCTCAACAGACAGGTTCCTTTATTGGAAGCAGAAAGGCTGGCGACTGTTCTTGCCAAGAGACTGTGCACAGGGCGTGTTTGGGACTCAGGTTTTATCTGCTTAGTAGAGAATTTGCCACTCGGGGCAGGAGTGGAGAAGGCAGCTGGGGCAAAGTGGGTGACACTTTGAAGCCTCAGGGGACTTCCCCTGAGCACACACTGAATAGCAACCAATCCTGGTGCCACTCACCTGGTTGGAGAATGCAGTGGTGCAGATGGGGGTGTCTCCTGTGACTGCCCCCCCAACTATTCACTAGTGAGCAATGGCTTCTACCCCATAACTTTGGCTTCCACTGATGTAGAAGTCTTAGGTTGTAAGGCTGAAACCTGAGGCTGTCCAGTGGGGCTGGGGTTGTGGGCCCCTCAGGTGTAGCTAGAACCTCCTTCACAGGCAGGCTGCCAGCTGTGGCTGGAAAGGTTGTCTCCAGACCAACCGGCAGCTCCCCTACTGATAGCTGCTTGTGCTGCATGTGTGACCCTGGGGCTTTAAATCACACCTCCAGGGTGGGTGCACTCTTTCACCCAGAGAGGGCAGAGGAAGGCACTGAGCCTCTGGGGAGAGTCAGACTGGCTCTAAGGAGATCCTGGCTATCTTGTGTGACCCTTGGCTTTTTAAATCAAACCTTCAAGATAGTTACAGTCTTCCACCCAGAGCTAGCAGAGGAGGGGGCTGAGCCCTAAAGAGGCTGGCTGTCTCCAGGAGATCCCCGCTATCTTCATGGGCCCCAAGCCAGTCAACATACAGTATGTGAAAGCCCTGGCCAATGGGTGCCCCCAATAGGATAACCTAATGAACAGGCAGTAATGGCTTAAAACTTGGGACATGTCCTCAAAGCCAGTGTCCAGCTTAGGCGCTCCACCCCTCTCCTCTCGACCAGACGCCTTCGCTGTCACTTGCCAATCAAATACAAGTTTCTTTTCGAATAAAAGTTTCTGCCTCTCTGCCAACTGTTTCTTGGCTTTTTATTTGTCTACTAAGCTGAGGAAAAGAACCCCTGAGACTCTCCAGGAAGTGCCCTCCCCTTGGCCACCAGTAAGAAAAGCCTTCCAGCAGCATATGCAATAACGGGTGTGTTGAAGTAGACACTGAGACTACTGGTGTGGCCAGGTGGGGGACCTCACGACAGGAATCACTGACAGGGAGAAGAAACTGGGCTGCCACACAACAGGGGGTTCAGGAAGCATGAGAAGATAGGAAAGCATTCCATAGAAGTCAATGCATGCTTTGCTTGGGGTTAATGGAAGGCAACAAGCAGCATGAATAGGCTGCGTTGAACCTGTAAGAAATTATTGTAGGACTTTGGTGCTGCCATAGAAGAAAAAAAATATTCCAGGTCATTTTTGAAGATTCTTGTAGTGCTTAGAAAAAACTTAGCATATCTACCCTGTGAGTTTAGCTCAGTGCAACGGCAAGGGCTTGCCCGGGGAAAACCACCTGCCTAATCATGGTGTCTTCCCTGCCAGATAAATATGACCTCTGGCACTTCCACCCCAGCACAGCTGCGTAGAGCTCTCTCTGTACACACACGGTGACTTCCTCTCCTCTCCAAGCAGATCTGCAGATCCCAGCGAGTGTCCCACAACAGGCCAGGAGGATTTCCACAGCGTGAGACTCGTGCGTGGATCCGAGCCGGTGCCGGAGCAGCAGCCCCAAGGAGGCCTCATCTGCATGGGCACCGCCCCTCAGGGTCCCCGCGGGCCGCGCCCTTCCCCCCACAGCCCACTTCCATTCCACAAAGGCAGACACAAGACCACAAAATCCCTCGGGGAAGTTGCATCTGAGGTGCTTAGTGGGTGACTTTTAAAGTACAGACGTTCAATGCATAGAGGGCAACTCTGAACTTTCCGCAATGCCTTACAGTCTATTAGTTAAATGGTGCAGTCTTATCTATGGTGTTTATCCACACCCAGACACCATCCTAGGCGCTGGCCTCCCCCACCACCATTGCTGGAAACCAGGTGGCCACATGGCCCAATTGATGGAACAAGGACATAAAGGCTCAGCCATTCTCCCTCACTGCCCAAAAGAGAGAAACTTTGGTATGTATTTCTTGCCCTGGCACCTCTATTGGTTCTCACACCCTATTGCCTTCATATTCCACCCTGCATTCTTTTCCAGGCTCCCAAAGCCTCGCCCAGTTCCTTGAATCCCCTTTGCCTGCTGTTCCCTACCCCCACCCCCAGAACTAGTCCTCCTTCAAAAGGTCCAGCCCCTGGGGGTCTGGGCCTTCTGCCACGTGTTCCATCCTGTATTCGCAGGCAGCTGGTCACCCACCTCTGGGATTTATTTTCTCTGAATAAATTCAGTCTGGCTGCCTCCTGTCTATTCTGTGACTCTTTCCCTAACATTTGGTCCCAGTTAGGGATGCAGGGGAAGGTGGCCCCTGGGTGGGCTCCAACCACCAACTTTAGGTTAACAGACAAAAGTGCTAACAGATTGCACCACAGAAACTCCACTGCTAGAAGCACAAGGACCGCCCCTTCCCTGGTCCACGCGCCCAGGCTGCTGCAGGCCTTGAGGAGCCATGCTGTGTGCTCCAGAGCCCTGGACTCTGCCGAGAGGGGAGCAGTAGCCCCACAGTGCATTGGGAGGTCGGGCAGCCGCGGGGACAGCCGCACAGCCTTCACCCCACCGCCTCAGGAGTCAGTAGTCTTTCAGAAAGAAATGAGCAAAATACTTTTTTTTCAAACTGCGGAAAATAATGTGCTACAAGATTGAAGCAAGGATGATTCATGTTGGTCTTTGATAAAATACAAATTTACTGTATTCAAATTATAATATCCTATCTCCTCATTGTACTAGACTGAGGAGAAAAATGAAACACAAAATTATCTTCAGCTTAGTGGAAATACTTAAAAGTCTCAAACTATCTTCAGCCTGTCCCTTGTGTACCAGATACAGCATTTCCTGAACTCCTGCTGTTGCAAGCCCACGTCATCATTCAGCTCTGCATGAGATCCATTAGGTAGACGCCTCCATCACCTAGGCTTTCTTTTACTCTCTCAGGCCCATGGTTTGTTTTTGTTCCCAAAGTCCCTAATGAGGGGGAGAATTGTCAGCTTACTGGAGTCACTTTGCCTGATGGTTCAGAGAGCTGGAAGACCCTGGGAGTTTCTGTCAACCCTACAGCATCCAGGAACCCTGTGCAGAGCATTTACCTATGATTGACAGGTGCAGGTATCTGAAAGCCCAGCTAGTTGATTTTGTAGTGAAAAAGGTTTTGGGGAAAGGGAATGCAGGGGCCACCTTTTAAAGATCTACATAGAAATGGATAAATCCTTGCCACAGAAGGTCCAATTATGACAGAGAATGACATATGTGAGACTGTGCAGAGGAAGACTAAAGATGTTCTGCTTGAATGGGCAAGAAACCCATCATGGCAGAGACAAGGAATCAGAGAAGGGTGGGAATTAGACCATGTGTATGCAGTAGCTTCTAATCGTGCCATCATGTTGTAATCACGTGGTGAGCCTATAACCAACACAAATGACTGGTTTCTGTTCCTAGCAATCTCAGTTTGAAGTGGCTTCAGGTGGGTTTGGAGCATTAGTAGTTTTCAAAGTACCCAGGAGCTTCTAGCCTTTGGCTAGAGATGACAAGGAATGTGAATGTGCTCAGGTCACCAGCCTAGAAGTATCCCAAGTGTGAACCTTCTTCTTAGAAGAGTCATAACAAGAGACATTGATAGAATTCTTCCTCTTTCAATGATCATATTTGCACAGCAGGAGAAAAAAAGAGAAGAGAAAAAGATGGAGCAGACTTTCTCCTAGACCTCTGTCCTCAAAATGTAGTGAGAAGCACACAATTCTCTGTGACCTGTAGCATGGACAGTAAACTGAGTAAAAACACAGGGGCTGGTGTTGTGGGCCCACATCCCATATGAAGGCAGCTTTGAGCGTGGGCAACTGCACTTCTAATCCAGCTACCTGCTGATGTGCCTGGGAAGGCTGTGGAAGATGGCCAATTACTTGGGCCCCTGCACCCGCATGGCCAACCCAGAGGAAACTCCTGGCTCCTGGCTTCAGACTAGACCAGCTCAGGCCTTTGTGGCCATCTGGGGAGTGAGCCAGGGCATGGAACAACTCTCTCACGGCCTATCCCACCTCCACCCCACCCCGTAGCTCTACCTCACAAATAAAATAAGCAAATCTTTAAAAAAAAATTCAAAGAAACAAGAACCTTTGCTAGAAGCAACCAGCCCTATTATTTCAGTAAAATCTCAGTAGTAAGTGCTTACAGTCTTGATTTCACAACCCAAGACTGGAGCAGGATCACAACTTGAAAATCTTTGCCTTCAATGAGTATTCTCAGGAGGAAACTATACAGAGTACTTTTAGGTCTTCTTCTCCCAAAGAGAACCCAACAGCAAGAAAACCAAACCTTTAGGGAATAGCTTCTGGGTTTGCATTTGCCTCCCCTGCAACAGATGGAACAAATCAAAACCAAACCCCAAATCCTTCCCTAAGAAGACTGGTTGACAGGAAACACCTAAGGAAAGAGAAATGAGCATTTTTTCACTTGCCATTAAAGAATTTTTTGGTTCTTTCCTGAAGATATCCCTGGAAACACCCTAAGGAGAAATTACCTTTGCAGAATGTTTCTTCCCCTGGCACAGGGGCATCAGCCAAGATCTACGCTTTGTGTTTTACTTGGATTTTCCCCTTTTCTGCTTCTGCTCACTTCTTTCCCCCACCCCCGCCCTCTAACTGTACAAGAACATTGACAAGTCTCACTGGGCAAAGCGTGTTCCTGTCCCAGCCAAAGTCATGCTCACCCTGTAGAACTTGTCCAGCTTCCTCCAGGTGGAAGCCCTCCCTCTGCCTTCCCCTTCACTATGTGATGTAGCAGAACCATGTTCGTGTCCAGCTCGGGTTTTTCACCTCTGTGTCATGTGGGTTTATTAATTAGCCCCTTGTCACCATGATCTTCTCACAGTCTTGTTATTGTCCAAGGAGCCTGGTGGCTCTAACACGGTAGGGCTCTCCCTGTGGCCTCACCCTCCTATGAAATGGATTTAGGAGAATTTTCTTGGAAATGTCTTCTCTTTGCTATAACAAGTCTGTGAATGTGCAGGTTTGAGCTATGGTTCTCATCCCGGGACCTGGCAAAGACCTTTATTTTCTCTCGAGGAGCAGCACAGAGGGTAAACTGAGGCTGAGGAGGAGCTGGTGGGGGCCAAGAAACTCACCTGCAGCAGCAGCTGGGAGCAGCGCTGTTGAATTTCTTTTTCTAAAGATGAACTTTTCCTGTCCACTGACTTGTCTTTGGCAATCCACCATAAAGCTGGACATCTTTGAAACACAGGAAGCCCCAGGCTTACCAGACCTCTAGGCTAGCAGGCTGATTCAGGGAGACACCAGAAAGACACTCCCCCGACACCCTGGTGTGGGAGGGGCCCTGGAGGAGAGAAAATGAGAGGCATAGAGAGAGGACTCCTATCCAATGATTCACTCCTTAAGTGCCCACAACAGCTGGGACTGGGCCAGGCCAAAACCTGGCTCAACCCAGTCTCCCCATGGGTAGGAGAGACCCACGTGCTTGTGCCCATCTCCCCTTCAGCAGATGGCAGCTGAGGTCTCTCTGGGTCCCTTTAGCTGTAGCAGGACTGCCTGGAGCCACCCAAACTCGCGCATCTCCACACATGCCTGGAACTGCCTTCCTGGCTTTTCCCTCTCTGAGATTTCCTCCAACCCCCTTGTCTTCCCAGCTGCTGTGGTGGCCTCGACCTTGTGCAGCAACTCGAAATGAGCAGACAACCGAGCTTTGCTCTCAGCCACATCTGTGAAACTGGAGCAGCTTCTCCATTCTTCCAGGAGTCTGCCAGTTTTGTTCAGTCCCCAGCAAATTCAGATGCTTTTTTAAGAAAGATTTTCCATTAACTTTCCTGCAGTCTCCTGCGGGAGAGTTAAATCTAGAGGCGAAAAGACGGGGGGGGGGGGCAGAATGGGCGTCCAGCATGTCGAGAGATAGGCTGATGTGCATCCGGCAGAGCTGTGTGACCTAGCCTAGCGAGGGTCCAGCCTACTTCTCACCTTCAAAGGAGTTTCAGGCGTCCAAAGATAGATCTCCTACCACTGAGCTTTTGCAGGACGCCAAGTGCATCTGATAGGAAATTACAAAACAACATTTCCCTGACCGGGAATCGAACCCGGGCCGCGGCGGTGAAAGCGCCGAATCCTAGCCACTAGACCACCAGGGAGACGCTGTGTCTTTGGTTTGATTGGTTTCCTGGCATTTGCAAGGCTAATCTAAGTGCTCCTACAGCACCTAAGCATTACTGCGCCTAGTCCCCCTTCAGGGAAGCCCCGGGAGCCCCCCCCCCCCTCCAGATTCTCGCCAAAGGGCGAACTGCACCTGACGAACCACGCGTCCCGCCCCGCAGGCAGCGCGCTGGCCCAAGCTGTCAGGTGCGTGTGCAGCCAGGGGCTGCGTCCCGGCTACGCTCAGAAACCACGCAGCCTTGGGGAGCAGACAGCGGGCCTCCGGGGAAGTGTGCGCAGCCGCCAGGGCACCCGGGGGTGGCTGCTGGGAGGGAGACCCGGAGGCACCCAGGGTACGAGGAGCTGAGAGTGAGCCGCTACGAGCTCCCACAACAACGCACACGCAAGCAGGGACACAGACGCCCGAGGGAATCTCTCTCAAGCAAGGCCTTGGGGTCCCCAGAGACCACCACGAGCCCATCCCCCAAACCCTGTCGCCCCTGAGTGTTTCCATCTCAGCTGAGCTCGGTCCCCATCCTCCCCACGCTCAGAGCAATCCCAAACACCAGGGCTCTGACGCCGAGGCGTTCCTCGACTCCACATCTAACCCGCCAGGAGCGCGTGTGTTCCTGTGGCTCGAGGACGGGCCTTGCTGTCACCCGGTCCTTCCTCGTGGTGACGGAATTCAAGCAAGCGGCGCGGACCAAGGCGAGGAGACCCATGTCCCTCGGGCCCCCCCGGAATGGCACTGGGCTGTCCTTGCCGCTTTCGTCGGCTTTGTCCTCCCCTTCAGCCTCTGCCTGGCCTGCCCTGGGCCCAGGGACCGTGGCAGGGCCCTGGCTGCGCGGCTCCTGTGGGAGCGGCGGGCACCCGGCAGCTCCCGGGGCGGCCCGCGGAGGAGCCCCAGCGGCTCCTTCGGGGATGTGCGTGGGCGCGGCGAGGCGCGGGCGTGCGGGGCCGCAGGGAGTGCGGGGTCTCCAGAGGCTGGCGCCCGTGCTGCTCCCGCAGGGGAACGGACACTGCCCCCTCTGTCCCGCAGGACCCTAACGTGTTCGTGGAAACGCGGGGTTTGTTATCCTCTGTGGATGGGGGAAGTGACCGATGGCGGCAGGAAGGGGACGAGAAAGGCACGACATTGTCTAATCTGAAGCCACCACGGCTCCCGCTTCATCTACATCATTTTCATGGACATATTTTGTTGGTTGATGTTGCGGTTGGTTTCCGTAGTGTAGTGGTTATCACGTTCGCCTCACACGCGAAAGGTCCCCGGTTCGAAACCGGGCGGAAACAAGATTCTTTTTCTGAAGAGAAAAAGGGCAGAGTGAGGAAGAGAAGTGGCCGTGTCCACGTAGTTCACATCAACCAGACCCCATTTCTCTTCTCTGCTCGTGGTGGCCATTGTCACCCGTTTCCTGCCATCCCAGCTCTTTAGATTTACAATAGTGAAATGCTTTCAGATTTTTTTGTAAATTTTTTATTTGAAATACAGAATTGGAGAGAGGTAGAGACACTTAGAAAAGTCTTTCATCTGCTGGTTCACTCCCCAAGTGGCCACAATGGCTGGAGCTGAGCCAATCCACAGCCAGGAGCCAGAAGCTTTTTCCAGGTCTCCCATGTGGGTGTAGGGGCCCAAGGATTTGGCCATCCTCCTCTGCTTTCCCAGGCAGAGGTACTAGCAGGGAGCTGGATAGAAAGTGGAGCAATTTGGACTCAAACTGGAGCTTATATGGGACATCAGTGCCACAGGCCACAGTGTAGGCCCCTCAGGGTTTCTTACAGGGAATCTTCTCCATAGGCCTCAGTCCTCTGTCTAGGCTGACCTGAACCAGTGCTTTCTGGTTTGTGAGCTCCAGAGGGGAGCTGAGAAGGGGCCTGCTTGGCTTCCCACCCTATGGGAACACAGCAGCAGAACCCACTGATGGGTGGAGAGAAACTGAATTTAAATCCGCATCTGGATCTCAAACCAAGCTGATACTGTCAATATTCCTCAGGCACCCCGGTTGAAAGTATCTATTTACATTAACCCACCCCTACCCCAGAGGATTCTCAGGACACTATGAGGGTCCCATGCCCCCTCTGAAGGTTCAGGCAGCCGACAGTTTTAATAACTGGAACCCCAGCGTGTACTGAGTGCGTCCTGTGGCTCCCAACCCCTTGCCCACCCTCTCTTCTGCTTTGTCCCTGGAGTTCTCGGCGCTGTCTTCACTGGTGTGCTGTCTTCACTGCAGCCAGAGCTTTGCCTTCTCTCCCAGGAGAGCTCTAGTGCCCTGGTCTTAGATGGTGCTGCTTGGAAGGGCTTGGGTGGCCAGCATAGGAGGCCAAATCCCCCGGGCCTCTGCCTTTTATCCAAGCCAAAGGCCTCACAGCTTCCTTCCTGGTCAGTATAGATTTGGTCCCCAAGCCTCGCCTTTCCTGACCTCTACAGTGGTGGCCTCTAAAGATGCAGCACCCTTGGGTGTCTGTCCTGGGCAGCCCTACATGTTTTCCTGGAGTTTACGCTTTTGCCCAAGGCCCAGCATGGAAATCACAGATCAACAGGGACTTCGTGGATTCACTAAAAGCACAGGTGTTCTGACAATGTTTTAGTTCTGGATGTTCTATAACGCAGAAACACACAAGGGCTTAGCTCCCCCACCCCAGGGCGTATCTGGAGGGTGGGAGTTTTACTTCAGGCCAAGCTCTACTCCCTCCAGTATCCTAACTGGACCTCAATGTAAACCCAGTCATTGGTAGACACATTTGCCAGCACCTTCTATTCCAAAATGCAAAGTGGAATTTTTCTTTCCCCCATTTCCTTAACTGACTGTAGGTTTATTCCTAGCTCATGAATTGCTACATAGGGAACAGGATTATCTGAGCAATGGACTCCAGCAGCAGTCATAAATACTGTTTGCAGTGTGGAAAGAAAGCAATTACATGCTTTGACCAGAAAATGAACCTTTGGAAGAGGGGAAAATTCTACCAGAATCAATAATGCTTCTAGGTGCAAAAAATCCCACATAGCCTTTAAATACACTCATTACTTCTGGGTCTGATGTGCAGCCTTTATATTAGGCCTGGGGTTCGTTTTCCTTAATCCTTTGTAGAAATGGAAACTGATGGGGCTGGCATTGTGGTGCCATGGGTTAAGCCACTGCCTGGGATGCCAGCATCCCAAATGGGCACAGGTTCATGTCTTGGCTGTGGCACTTCCAATTCAGTATCCCTGCTATGTGACTCAGAGGGCAGCAGATGATGGCCCAAGTACTTTTGCCCCTGCCACCCATGTGGGACACTGGGACAGAGTTCCAGGCAGGCTGTTGTGCCATTTGGGGAGTGAACCAACAGATGGAAGATCTCTCTGGCTTGCCCGCTCACTCTGCAACTCTGCCTTTCGAATAAATAAGTAAATCTTAGGAAGGAAGGGAGGGAGGGAGGGAGGGAAACAAACTGACAGGATCAACTGAAAGCAGTGATTCAAGTGTTCCAGTTCCAGAGAGGCCATAGTTTTTCTGGCGTTCTGTCTCAGAGGGAAGCAGATGCCAGCTGGAACCAACTCCCCAAGGTGTGCATTTCCAGCTGAGCTCCAAAACCCCAGTCTGCCCCTTGCCCATGCCCCTGTAAACCTAGAAGCCTTCGTGCTCCTAGAGGGTCCTGGAGACGTGACTGCTGAAAATCCCCCTGAAGAACACGTTCTGCTTCCTCAGGGCTGCTTCCCGCAGGAGCCTTGAAAACCAAGTTGCATTGACTGAAAACCCAGAACAGCAGCCGATCCAACACAGTCACACGTTTTCGGAGTTTGCGTCCTAATTTCTGAGGCAGTGGCTCACACACTAGTAAGTGCCTGAGTGTCAAAGCCAACACAAGTCCAGCATCTACTGAATCAAATTTTCCTGTATTTTGGGACCTTTGAGCCTCCTTCCAACACAGCTCTGGAACCTCATCGACCAAGAGAGAAAGGAGGGCTTGAGGTTACTCTGCTCATTGGTATCTGCATGGATAAGACCACTTTACAATCGTTCACTCATTCTTCAAGGTTGGAGAGGTCTAGATTCCTATAACCATGGACTAGATAGGTAAGTGATGGTATAATCATGCTATGCTTTTCTACACTGAATAGAAAATGATCTGAATTGCTTTGAAGACATAATACTGATAAAAAACTTCAATAGAGGGGCTGGTGTGGTGATATAGCAGGTAAAGCTGCCACTTGCAGTGCTGGCATCCCATCTGGGTGCTGGTTCGAGTCCCGGCTGCTCCACTTTTAACCCAGCTCTCTGCTCTGGATAGAAAGGGGTTTATGGATGAATGCAATACATCACTGGAAAAATACTTATTTCAGCCTTGGAAGACAAGCACCCTATGTGGAATTCAGTAACTATGTTCCTTTTCCTGCCATCAAAAGCTCAGGAAATTGGGACCAAGGCCAGAGCCTCTTACTCTCAGTAAAGTAACTGGAAACCAATCACAGGAGCCAATGACCATCCATGGTTCATCAAAGTTTTGCCAGTAGCAACAGCAGTAGGAAAGCTGCCTCTCCTCCCTTCTGCCAGTTTTCTTGAGTGAATGTAGCTGGCAGAACCTAATTTCTCTCTAGCAACCAACCTAGAGGGAGTCTGAGAAGTTTAATTCATAGCTCTTCAGAAGAATGCACATTATCAGGAAACTGGCACAGCAGGGGAGGTGGGACTCCACCCCAGGAGATGGGACTCAAATCCAGGCACTCACTGTGGGATGCGGGCATCCCTAGTGGTTTCTCAGCTTCTGCACCAAACACTGCCCCTGCTGCTCCTTTTCTGTCCTTGCCTTAGTTCAGAAAACATCAAGGCAACAGTTGTTGCCCCAACATCTCTGATTTTACTGGAGACAGTTTCAATAAAAACAGTTCTTACATCTAATCTTAAAACCGTGCACTTTTAAATTGTCCTATGCCTAAGAGGACTTTGATTTTTTAAAAAAGATTTATTTATTTTTTTTGAAAGGCAGAGCTAGAGAGAGACTGTGTATGTATGAGAAAGAGAGAGAGAGACGGAAGGAGGGAGAGAGATTCCATGCACTGATTCACCCTCTACATGGCTGTAGGACTGGTTCAGGGTGAAGCAAAGAGCAGATGTAAACTCCTTCCTGGTCTCCAACAGCGTGGCTTTTGCAGGCACATTAGCAGGGAGCCAGGTCAGAAGTGGCTCCGCAGCTTACCTCGCTGTGTCACAGGAATGATGTCATCCAATGTCAGCTCACTGGAGCTGCCTGATCGTCAGTCCTGAAGCTCCAAAACTGGGAGCTGGAATAAACCTTCTTTCTCGACCGATCCAACCTTGGACAGATCCTGTACCGTTCTCCTTTGAGACGTCTCCAGCTTCCTTTTTCCTCTTCGTTTTTGAAAAGACTCAAAACCAAAACTGCTGTACTGTGTGTTGCTCTGGGTTTCCCAGAGAACAAATCCAGAGGGGTGCATTTCTCACACACACAGGAGGAGAGTTGCTCTAGGAATCGGCTCAGATGAATGTGCAGACCGAGGCCTGACGTAGCCAGCTGCAGACCAGGAAACCCACTGCTGTAGTTCCAGGCCGAGGCAGCTCAGCCGCACAAGAGCAGTGTACCGGTTCAGAATCAAGAGAGAGAACTCAGCCTTTTATACTAAGCAGACGCTCAAGGAATTGGGTGAGGCTCCCTCACAACTGGGGAGGGGGATCTGTTTTACTGTCAGAAACGTCCTCCGAGGAACACCCATGCATAATGTTTCACTCAATATCGAGGCTCCCTCTGGCCCAGCCACACTGACACATACACAGAACTTTCAGTAACACTCTCAATCGCTATCACTAATAAATTTCCCACAACAGTAAACGTGTCCCAGGGACACATGGAGTGGTTTCATTTAACACAAGGCTACTTTGTGCCTTTTGACTTCTCACCCCAGTATCTACTCGTCATGGTCACTTGTAGACTTCTGCATTCACACATTTTTTTTTTTTTTTTAAGATTTATTTATTTATTTGAAAGTCAGAGCTACAGAGAGAAAGGGAGAGACAGAGAGAGATCCTCTATCTGCTGGTTCACTCCCCAGATGGCTGCATGGTCAGGGTTGGCCCAGGCCAAAGTCAGCAACCTGGAGCTTCTTCCAGGTCTCCCACATGGGTGCAGGAACCCAAGGACTTGGGCCATCCTCCACAGCACATTAGCAGGGAGCTGGCTTGAAAGTGGAGAAGCCAAGACACAAATAGGTGCCCAGACAGGATGCCAGTGCCACAGAAGGTGGCTTTACTGCTATGCCACAGCACCAGCCCTGGGGAATTTTTTTAAATCCATAAACATCATACTTTCCAAATACAAGTTTGACTTTTACTCTACTTCCCCAAGTCACTTTCCTTTTGGACAAACCCTTAAAACATTTTTGTCTAAAACATTTGGAATAGGCAATAGATACCTAATGTGGTACTCACTCCTAATCTTATGGTGGCCTTTGCACTTTTGTTCAGGCCTAGAGAGAGCTGCCTGGGTGGCTTAAGGCCACTGAACATGACCTGTAGCCCTGGACATCTAACAGAGTGCAGGAAATCCTGGCCCAAACAATGGAGGGATGGCAAGTGAGAACTGCTGAGCTCTGAGACAACGGCTCTGAACAAACCTCTGCCTGAGAGATGACAAATCTCCAACATGGCTTCTGGCTGTCAACGCCATGTCCCTAGACTGACCCAAAGTCCCTTTAAAATCCCTGCACAAGAAAACAACACTGCTGTCTGTTCAGGCCAACTCTTGTTTTTCCAAAGCACAGTTGTATTCTCTGAAGACCAGGGACTCGGGAGCACCTTCCTCAAGGACCTGAAAGCACTCCTTCACTATGCAGTTGGCTCAGGGTTGAGTCTGCATCTCCCAGCCCCTCGGGGAGGACAGAAGTCTAAATTCCAGGCTTTCCGGGGAGCAGACACCACTGGCCTGGTTAGTCAGGATGCTGGCGCTGAAGCCCCACCACCACCACCACCCCGCTCTCCCCTTAGCCCTGCCAGTCCCCTCTGCACTAATCTGGACAGAATTCAGCTCTCTATCCTCAGTAGCAGGACATGAGCCAATAGCAATAGGCTGCAGGTCTACCAGTTGGCTGCAGTAGAGAATCTGTTTTCCTCACTTTAACCTTGACAAAACAAATGTGAGTGATTCTTGTTAGTGGCACAGCAAATGGAAAGAGAGGTTAGCAGGACAGGATAGCGGGGGGTCCCCTGGACGCTGTCATTTTCATGGGCACTGAGACTGGGAAGCATGAGTACCCGGCTTTTATGAGCCTGAGACTTGGCTAGTCTTCCACAGAGTCTCTTTCCACGGCTCCATTGCAAGATTTGATTAGGCTCATATGGACACTTGGTGCGAGCAAGTACATTCACAGATACCAATAACTGTTCAGAATAAGGGGTGGCATTGTAATATAGCAGGCTGAGCCACTGCCTACAATGCTCCCGTTCCCTATGGGTGCCAATTTGAATCCCAGACACTCCAGTTCTAATCCAGCTCTCTGCTAATGCACCTGGGAAAGCAGTGGAGGATGGCCTAGGTCCTTGGGCCTCTGCACCCATGTGAGAGACCCAAAAGAAGCTCCTGGCTTCAGCTTGGTCCAGCCCCAGCTCTTGAGGTCATCTGAGGGGGAGAATCAGCAGATGGGAGATTTTTCTCTCTCTCCCTCTCTGTCTCTGTAACTCTGCCTTTCAAATAAATAAATAAATTAAAAAAAAAAAAAAACTCTTGCTGACAGCTATAGGCCCATAATAATTTCACCATACACTGGAAAGAGGAGACGTGAACAGCTCCGCACTGCTGCAGGCTCAAACACCAGGAAATACCGGCCTCTCCAGGATAATGGGCAATCAATACAGACTCGCAGACTAGTCTTCCTGTCACGCGCCATCAAACAGAGAATGCATCTCTGTCAATCACCACCTAACAGAGATCACCCCAGAAGTTCACTTGAAAAGATCACACTCAGAAACCCCCAGCGATGCCCCTGGTGGGAGAAATCACGATGCAACAATGAAAGAAAGAACAAAGGCCTTGGTCCAGGGCCCAGGTTCAGCATGCAGGAGTAAAGAGCTCTGTTTCTGCTCATGGGAGAAACTGAAGAATCAAGGGATCATGAGCCAATAGCGCTAGGGCCCAGGTCTGCCTGTCGGGTACAGGTTCCTTTGGCTCCAGTGATGCATCTACATGGACAGATGGTCTGGGCAGAGCCCCAGCAGACATCTGCAAGGAATACTATGGAGAGAGTTATCTGCATGCTCACTGATCATTGTACAGCAGGAGAAGAAGCATTGTCTTCTCATCACTTCCTGTGGAAGCCAAAGCAAGATTTCTGAAGATAAAAAGGAAAGAGGAGAACAGGTATCTAAGAGTATAAGATTTTCTCCTCCTTGGATGAGTAGCACAGCTAAGCCCTCATTGAAGTCGCTCTGCCTGGTCTTCTCTGGACCCACCTGGCTAGGTCACCTGTACACACAGCAGCTACAGTTAGTTATTGGAGGGCTTTAGGATGTCTTACAGGTTTAGCAGGTCAACACACACAACAGAACACCTGTGTATAGTGCCTGCCATGTACTTCTATTGGGCCATCTTGTTAGTTAAGCTATGGAGTGGGGAGGAGGCCGAACTCCCCTTGTTGGAGTGTCAGAGATCCCTGTATAGCTTGTCCTGCTGGCAGATAAGTTATAAGAAGGACATTGATAGAGTTGGGATACCAATTGGAATATGATTTAGTGCCACTCCTGTAAGAGATCAGTTTGGTGAGTTTGTGATATTCGAAGCACTGCATGTATGGCATAAGGGAGCAATTGCACAGGCAATGCTACACTGTGGACACCCAAGGGTGAAAGATGTGCACAATACAATGACAACTGCAGCACTGTTCTCATGAAACCAGATTTCAAAAGATTTTTGAGAGGAGTTAAATAAATAGTGCACAATCTCTTATTTTAAAAAAACAGAGCAGGGAGTAAGTATGCTTATGATAATGATCCCACCAGGGACATCATTGATAAAACAATCACATTGTAGACACACTCTTGGAAGCAGAATACTACTGTTGCTGCAATATTACAGACAGACTTGAGGATTACTCGTCCAGGCTCATAAAAGGAAGATTTGGGATTATTATGGCACCAGGACTGGGGTCCTTCTCGGTGTGTTTCAGGCCTCCTGAGCTCCCAGTAGGTGGTCTAGGAGTGGAGTGACAAGGGTAGGTGGCCTTTGTGGGAACAATAGACAGGAAGAGACGGGAGCGTTCTCTTCTGAGTGATCCTGGTAAAAAGGGATGGCGGCCGTCCCTGGGTGGGCTCGAACCACCAACCTTTCGGTTAACAGCCGAACGCGCTAACCGATTGCGCCACAGAGACTGTGCCCTCAGGCGCACAGGGACCATGTCTTCCCGGCGGCTGCCGGCCTTGGCGGGACCACGCTGCGAGCTCCAGAGCCCCGCAACCCCGAGAGGCGAGCTGGAGCCGCACTGGGCACCTCGCAGGCAACCTGTGCTTAGAGAAGTCGGGCAGTCGCGGGCAGCTGCGTGGCCTTCGCCCGCCCGCCCGCCGCACGAGCCCGTGCCCCGCAGACGCCGGGTCCACAGCGCCCGCGTCGGCGCCGCCTCCACGCCGGGAACACGCTGCCCCCGCCGTCCCTGCCGCCCGCGGGCGCTCGGAAGCTTCGCGTGTCCAGCACGGGGCTCCCCGGGTTCAGGGTCGCGGTGACGGCCGCTCTCGGGTCCTTCGCCGGGAACAGGGTTTGGCCGTCACGGCGCCCCGGGGGACCTGAGGACTCCAGGCGGCGGGGTCTTCAGCGCTCAGGTCTTGGGAGCCCCGCGGGGATGGAAGTCACGAAGGGCCGTGCGAAGGGAGCCGCTTTTCGTCGCGGAATTCCGGCGGATTTTCCGCATGCTCCTCTGGGGCGGCAGGGGCGGCGGGTGGGGCCAGGAGTGGGGCCCAGGACACCACGAAGGGGAGAGAACGAGACCCCGGACGTGAGCGCGGGCACTTCCCAGGAGACTTGTGCAGCCCACAGGGCAGGTGGATCTTGGAGGAAGAAATGTTGATGACGGTCGCAGAATGGGTGAGGAAAAAGGAAAAACGGCGAGGAGGTGAAGAAAAACCCAAGCAGCTGTGACGCTCAAGAACATAGAACAGCACCACGTATGGGTTAAAAGCCCAACAAGAACTACCTGTCTGCCCGTAGCTTCAGCGGCGCGCCGTGATCGTATAGTGGTTAGTACTCTGCGTTGTGGCCGCAGCAACCTCGGTTCGAATCCGAGTCACGGCAGCATGCGGCTGGGGGCGATTGTCTTTTCCCCGAGCTTCTGACTCTGCATCGGGAACCCAAAGAGGTCGGGCGTGGTGGGGCCACATCCATCCCTTTTGCAGGTTTTAGGGTAAAGGAGCTCTGAGATATCTGAGACAATTACACTCCAACTGGGGACTGTAAAAGAAAATAGAACTGGAACGTCTAAACTTTACGACCCTTCCTGGTCCCCAATTTTGTTGGCAGTAGGACCTGACTCAGAAACCACACAGCCTAAAGCGAACAAGTCTTCAGTACTCAGCTGGAGGGATTTTGGCAACAGGACCCACCACCTACTAAGTCGTAGACTTTCCATACAGAACTCAATCGGCAAAGGAGTCTGAATGCAGATTCCATACAATGAGGTGGTGGAAGGGATCCCTAAGCTGACACCAACGGCTCCAGTTATAGAGGACTCCAGCCTCTCAGACTGGACATGACGGTGAATTCCAGCTACCGGGGTTTATTACAGAGGAGAGGGCTACATGTCCAGAGCAGTACGATACGATGCTGTTCCAGGCTAACTGTAAACCACAGAGCAAGAGGCAACAGGGCGGCCCCTGAGCAAAGGCCGAGGGCAGCACGCAGGCTTAGACACCAGAGCACCTAGAAGCCAGTGGAACGGTTTGTCCTGGACCGGCCCCCTGGGCTGGCTGATGCCAGGGTGGTGACAAGAAGCAACCTGAAGGGAAAATTTCATTGATTCTCCCTTATGTGGGTCACTGTCAGGGTTAAGAATTGAAAAATGCGATTCCATCCTTGGCCTTTTTCAGAGACTCAAAGTGATGGAAGTGGAGCGAAGCACATCTCACACAGCCCTGCTGGAGGAACCCAGGGCCACGGCTGGTGGCCCAGCTCCCCGGTGGTCCCTGGGATCTGAACGCCCATTTGGGAAAAGAACTGGTGTCTTTGCCCCAAAGTTAAGAGGGAAAGGATTTGAAAGGTATCAAGAGATGGGAGGGCAAAGAGAGTATTTCAGCAAGTGAGCAAGCAAACTTTCCCCTATGTTCACACCAAATGGACGCCCAAGAACCAGGATGAACTGCTGATGCTTCCCTCTAGAGGTTTGTCACTCAATTGTATAGAGTCTACTTCCGGTGAGGCCTTTTTTCAAGGCAAGGGATTTTATTTGAGGCCAAAGCTTTGTCATGTTTCCTGAGCTAAATCCCCAATGTGACCCTTTGCTCTGTGACTCCTTTGCTGTCTTCCGATGGAGGGGCTCTGTGAGGATCTCAGACCTTCTTTTGCCTCCTTTACACATCTTTCTTGTGACTTTTCCCAACATGAACATAGTGCAGGTCCAAACATGAGAAGCCCAGGCTCAGTTCACAGTCAAAGCAGATCTCTCCCTCCTTCCTTCCACCTGCCATGCAGTCTGCTGAGGCGGCTTCAGATTCTGGCCTCCAGGAAGAGCCACATTGACCCGAACCGCCTTATCTGCTAGATTGTGTCCTCCATCATGGCTCCCTGCGGTTTGACAGAGCCTTGAATGTTGATCCGACAGAATTCCAGACCAGCCTGGTGCCCTGTCCCCCATCTGCTTCCCTCTGGCCACATTTGCCCGTCATTTCTACTGAGGCAGCCTACCATAAACTGCTTTTTGTAGCAGAGATCACCAGCACTTGCTCTAAGCCGGCCCACCAGCTGGTGAAATGTGACTCTCATCATAGTAAATCCACAGCTTGCTGCCTGCTGTACCTTGGCAACGTGGTTCCCAAAGATGTCAGTGCTGTTATCACCACCATCAAGACCATTTGTGGATTGGTGCCCCATTGGTTGCAAGGTTGGCATGGATTACCAGCTTCTTACTTTGGTGCCCGGTGGAGACCTGGCCAACAGGGCCCAGCCAGCTGTGTGCACGCTGAGCAACACCACAGCCATAGCCGAGGCCTGGGCTAACCTGGACCACAAGTTTGACCTAATGTATGCCAAGCGTGCCTTTGTTCACTGGTACATGGGGGAGGGCATGGAGGAAGGAGAGTTCTGAGGTCCGTGAGGACATGGCTGCCCTGGAGAAGGATTATGAAGAAGCTGGAGCAGACAGTGCTGAGGGAGAGGATGAAGAGGAGGAATATTAACTAGTTTGCTGCCACGGCTCACCTTACTCCTTATTCTCAGATTGTCCATTGTGGCCCTAACCTGTCAATAAAACTGATGTTTGTGTGTTAAATAATAATAATAATAATAAAAAAAACCCTAAGATAGATGAGCACAGCTGGGCGGCTGTGGGAGTGGGCATCTCGTGCACCCCCCGGCTGAGAACAGACGCTCACCCAGGCTCTGCCAGGGCACAGCCCTGCAGAAAGGCCAGGACAGCTGCACCCAGAGCACACTTCCGGAGGACACCTGCCGGCAAGGGCCCATCCACCCTGGGCTGACTCGGATATGGGATAAGGTAGCTAGCTGAGCTGTAGGTCACAAACCCCATGTAATTCTAAGCTGTCAGAACGCCCCCTATCCCAGGACACCTTGTTTTCATCTGGGACCCAAGGAAGGGTCTCCATATGAACATATACAGTAAGCTCCACGTGGAATTTTATGGAGCTTCATAACCCTCCCAGGTGACCACACCGCATCGTAAAAGGAGCTGAGGGTGCGCCCTCTCTCCACTTCCCTTCCCACACCCCCTTCTCCCAGTGGCCCTCTCCAACTGTGTCCACATGTGTGTGTTTATTTACTATTTAAATAAACTTGATTGTTTTGTGCACCGTCTATGTGCCAGTACTTAAAATGCTTTCTAAGTAAAAGGCAAGGGCTTGAATTAAGATGAAATCCCACGTCACCCCACCCTTGTCACTGATTCTTGTGGCATAGTGCAGTTGTCAGAAAGCAATGGAAGTTCTAGCCCTCTTCGTTTGGCCATTTGAAATCTTGCCTGCCTTCGCTACCTTGGATACCTTACAGGCGTTTCCTCTGAGAAACTAATTACTGAATAAACACGTCATTTTTGGATGACCTGCACTTGTTATTTATGTGGATAGGAGAGATCAAGGAACCATCACAAGTTGGTTCCATGGTGTAATGGTGAGCACTCTGGACTCTGAATCCAGCGATCCGAGTTCAAATCTCGGTGGGACCTTCCTCTTTAACTTAAAGAGATGGCGTTTTTACTGTGTGGGCATCCCCTCCAGTTTCATTTTAGGGCCAGGAAGGCAAGCTCTGGAGGGAACAGACTGTTCTGGTCCTCAGTGCTTCCTGTCGGCGGTTTGTACCTGGGACCTCCCAGGATCGTCCCGCGAAGGCTCTCCAGCCCCCTCAGGAGTCCGGGTTCCAGAAACGGATTCTTTACACCGGCCCGGTCCCCAGGGAAATGAACGAGCCTGGGGGATCCCCGTCCTGGGCGAGACTGGGGCTTCTGCCCTCGCCGTGAAGAAGGGGCGGAGGCACACACGGTGCCCTTGGCCCTGCCGAGGCTGAAACCTGAGCCCGCGGGGAAATCACCCACGGCTATTGGGGACAGGTGGAAAACCCCGGTGTCTGGACCACGGAGCTGGATCCCGGCAAAGTCTGGGTGGGACCTCCTGGAGTGGGTGGAAAGACTTTTTTATTCAGGTCGCCCTTTCTTTCTGCGTTCTTCCTGGGCGGGAGGAGCAGGGGAGAGGCCGCCCTATGGGGCCCAGGAGGGAGCGTCCAGCCCGGCCCTGCCTCCGCCCCGCAGCCTCTGTCCTCTGCCCCGGTCACTCGAGCGTGCAGACGGACGATGGTCAGAGGCCTGGACCGTGGCTCTGGGCCGACAGCCCCTGGAGCGAGGAAATCCATCAACCCCTGCAGACCTAGCTGCTCCTCGGCCCCGCGCAAGTCGCCTTGAGCCTCGCTCAGGAAGTTCACATTCGGGCGCCTGGCCTCGTGCTGCTGGGGAGAAGAGGAGCTCGCGGCCCACAGCACCCTGCGGGCTCGGATTACAGCGCGCTGGCTTTCTAAGGCCGCCGTCCTGCCGAACTTGCTGGTGCAGTGTGTGAGGCTGGTGAGTCATCCCAAAAGGTGATGGCCCCTCAAGTAATAGGCATTGTTGTAGCTGCTGCCACAGCCAGTATTACAGGAGCCTATAGGTGCACTAGCTCCGAGCACGATGAGCCTGCCTCCCGGATCATGAGGCCTCCAAGGTGTCCCACAATGGGAATTGCCCCTGGACAAGGACTTCATTGGGTGGCCCCCACAAAGGATGCCTTTTTGACCCTTGGCCACAGAGTTATGGAAGTAGATTCATGGAGGCTAGGGCCCTATTGCCCAGGGCCAGGTTACCACAGACCTATTTGCTATGCTGGATTCTCTGGTTTTCCTTACAGGGCTCCCTCCACCAGGAAAGTGCCCACCAAGGCCCTGGAGGCATCCTGGCCCTCCTCAGCTCCCTACCTGTTTCCTGTAAGGCTGCACAAACTCCTTTTATTTGCTTGAGGCCTATACAATTTGTTTAAAATAAACTCTTAAGAATATCATTTAAAAAAAGAAAGCCATGGATTTCCTTTGTGATTCTAAACACTATGTTCCGTGTACTTAAATCCATTACACTGTGAAGGCTGAGCAGGCTTCACAAGATTGCCAGAGGGGGCCTCTGAGGGAGAAGGGATAAGAACAAGCACCCATGGGGAACCAGAGTGAGATCTGCAAGGCCACTGCCAGAGATGGGAAAGAGAAGGAAAGGAATATTCGGGAGGAAGAAACTATGTGTGTGGACTTCAGAAAGCTCACTTCCTCGTCGGGACGCCCTCCACAGCAGCGCTTCTGAGCAGAAACTCCTTTGACAGCGGCTGGTCTTATCTCAAAGTCCCTAGATGGATGGGACGGCGTGCGATGTCCCTTGGAGGACTGCTTCAGTGCTTTTTTGGCTGACAGCATTCTGAAGAGCTAGGTAACGTCTCTCACGCTTTGAAGGAGCAGGCAGCACAGGTGCGGGTGTTCCTGGGTTGAGGAATCAAGCGGTGCAGGAGCGAACATTTGGCTTCCCTTCCCCAAGCGCTTCCACCAGCATATGCAATCAAAGGCTGTGCTAAAGTGGGCTGCCGTGTGGCCTGTCTGGGCTCCACGGGACAGGAACCGCTGACTAGGGATGGTTGAGCCTGACAACAGAGAAGAAATGGCTTCCAAGTGCCAGGAAGGCAGAGAAAGCCACCAGCCACCCCACCGGGCCTCCGCCCCCCTTGGTACTCACAGCCCACTGTGATTAGCATGGTTATAGTGACTGTTGCAGAAAGGAGAACAGCTTTCTTCCTTCCCTATTTCGGGAGCGCGCCCAGCAGTACACCCTGTGTGTAGATGGCTACCTTCCTCTCCAGGTAGATCTACCCCCCAGCGGCCCGTGGAAACCACAAACTCCTCCACTTACTAGTACACAGAAGACCTGTTCTTTAACACCAAAGACCAGGGGAGAGCGCGAACGCAGTCCCCCACTACCACAAATTATGCAGTCGAGTTTCCCACATTTGGGGAAATCGCAGGGGTCAGCACTCCCGCAGTGCAATGGGAGAGCCTCGCCCTGGGAAAACCACCTGCGTGATCATGGTGTCTCCCCTGCCAGGTAAGTATGAGTTCCAAGCCTTCCCCCCAAGCACAGCCTCACACGCCCCGCACTCTTCACACGCGCTCACTTTGCGCCCCGCACCCCCGGGCCCTCTTCGCCCTCACGCACGCACAGCGCACCTATGTGCCGCCAGCCGTCCCGCGCTTTCTCCCACTGCACGGGAAAGCGGCCGTGAATCTGCAGCAGGTCCCGGACCAGCAGCCCCTGCGTTGCTCTATCTGCATAGCCCCGCCCCGTCCGTGACGCCACCGGAGGCGCCCCGCCCTCCCCCGCGCCTTGTCGCCGGTGCGCAGAGTGACAGCTGTGCCCGCCCCGTCCCTCCCACTCCCGAACCTGTGAGGGCGCCGGGCCCCGGCCCCCGGCCCCGGCCCGGCCCAGGCCCCGGCCCAGGTCCTGGTCCTGGTCCGTCCCGACTGCGCCCGTTCTCACCCTGCGTCAGGCCTGGGACCTTTTGTCCGAGGCCCGAGCACCCTTCTCGAAATCATCGCTCTATACGCGCGGAACATTTAGGGTCAGCCAGGAGTATCTTCATGCCGGAACTCGAAATGAAAAGTGGACTTAGTGGATGCCGATCGGACGTCGAAGCCAGCAGCTGACAGATCCCGTCTTTATGAAGGAGGAGAAGGCGCCCGGGGGCCGCAGACCTTCATCCTGATGGAGCACCTCTGGTGTCAGGAAGACGGCGTCCACGCTGACGGCGCGGATCCTGCCGGGGGTTCGGGACGCGAGGCGGTGCTGCTCCGCAGAGCGGATAACCACGCTCCCGCCTGTCCCTGCGGGGCTCCCGCGTCTCGCAGGGCCCTCTCCACGCCTGAGAGCTTACCGACGCCAACGCCTTAGATCCTCAAACAAGGAACTAAAACGTCTCACGTTGAGGAAACGTCTAGGGGGCATTCCCACCGAGGTGCTGAACCCGCGACTGAATCGTCCGTCTTCGGTGATGAGGACGCGGGAACGCGGAGGGTGGAGCAAGGTCGGGCGCCTACGGAAAGACCGGCTCAGCCGGCACAAGCGCCCTCTGTTCTGCTGTGCTGCCCAAGTCCCAGAACCTTTACTGAGAGGTTCTCCCTGCAGATAAGTGGCATGGGGGCTGGTCGGGCCCTGCAGCCAGGACAACACTTCCCTAGTGAGGGATGAGGCACCGGAGTTCCCTGGAAGAACCCGACTGCTGAAAGCCCCATTCAGGCCACGCTCCCGGGGTGCTGACTGGGAGTCCCTGTCCAGACAGCAGTGCAGAGAGATTTTTCTGGGAATCTGAGCAGCCCAAGTGAACACACTGGGCACCGTCCTGACAGAGTTGGCACTGGACACCTGACAGAAACGGAAATCGAGCTTTTTCTCTATACTGCACCAGGGAAACACACCTGGGGCGGGCAGTGTAGACATCCATATCCCAGGTGGGAGTGATGTCTGCGCTATGCACCTAACATCTAGGACTCAGCTTCCTGCTGATGTGCACCCTGGGAGGCTGCGGTGATGCTGAAGTACTTGTGTCCCCGTCACCCAGATGGGAGTCCCCAATCGAGCTATAGGCTCAGCTCACAGGTTGATATGATGTAAGTAGGTAGCTGGTTTAAGTCTTTGTGATCTGGAAGTCCCTGCAAGCCCCCAGTGTGATGGTATCCCCTACCTGTCCATCAAAACGCTCTCTCTCAGGATGGACCCGATTCACTTGGGATCTTTATTGGGGAATGCCATGAAAATACGGCTTGTGAGATATCATAAAATTCCCAGGTGGCTTCACTCATGTAGCTGCATCCTATCTTACCAATAAGAGGCTAATGGGGGGGGGGGGCAGTGGTGCTTCCAAACAAGAAGCAGAGAACCAAATCCTGGCCTCACACCTGCTGCTTCCCAGGGTGCTGTAAGGCCACCACAAATTGAACTAAACACTGGAGTCAGAGAAAAGGTTTAGTGTCGAGTGGGGGAAGCCCTACGGGCTGGGCAAGAGGGCAAGAGAGGGCCCACGTGCAGGAAGCAGGTCCTATTATAGCTTTGTGGGGGAGTGGGGGAGCTGGGGAATAGAGGAGCGAATTCATTAGGGCGGAGTGGAGCTGACACCTGTGGTTGGGCCATCTGGTCACTTGGCTTCCAGCAATGGCGGCTTGACCTAGAGCCTAGGAGGGTGTCCAGGACGTAAATCATGCCCTGGACAAGTGTGCACCATTTACTAACAGTAAAATGTTAGCATTTCAGCATTAGAAAATAATTTTAAACAGAAGCGCCTTCTCCTGCTTCATAAAGACGGGATCTGTCAGCTGCTGGCTTCGACGTCCGATCGGCATCCACTAAGTCCACTTTTCATTTCGAGTTCCGGCATGAAGATACTCCTGGCTGACCCTAAATGTTCCGCGCGTATAGAGCGATGATTTCGAGAAGGGTGCTCGGGCCTCGGACAAAAGGTCCCAGGCCTGACGCAGGGTGAGAACGGGCGCAGTCGGGACGGACCAGGACCAGGACCTGGGCCGGGGCCTGGGCCGGGCCGGGGCCGGGGGCCGGGGCCCGGCGCCCTCACAGGTTCGGGAGTGGGAGGGACGGGGCGGGCACAGCTGTCACTCTGCGCACCGGCGACAAGGCGCGGGGGAGGGCGGGGCGCCTCCGGTGGCGTCACGGACGGGGCGGGGCTATGCAGATAGAGCAACGCAGGGGCTGCTGGTCCGGGACCTGCTGCAGATTCACGGCCGCTTTCCCGTGCAGTGGGAGAAAGCGCGGGACGGCTGGCGGCACATAGGTGCGCTGTGCGTGCGTGAGGGCGAAGAGGGCCCGGGGGTGCGGGGCGCAAAGTGAGCGCGTGTGAAGAGTGCGGGGCGTGTGAGGCTGTGCTTGGGGGGAAGGCTTGGAACTCATACTTACCTGGCAGGGGAGACACCATGATCACGCAGGTGGTTTTCCCAGGGCGAGGCTCTCCCATTGCACTGCGGGAGTGCTGACCCCTGCGATTTCCCCAAATGTGGGAAACTCGACTGCATAATTTGTGGTAGTGGGGGACTGCGTTCGCGCTCTCCCCTGGTCTTTGGTGTTAAAGAACAGGTCTTCTGTGTACTAGTAAGTGGAGGAGTTTGTGGTTTCCACGGGCCGCTGGGGGGTAGATCTACCTGGAGAGGAAGGTAGCCATCTACACACAGGGTGTACTGCTGGGCGCGCTCCCGAAATAGGGAAGGAAGAAAGCTGTTCTCCTTTCTGCAACAGTCACTATAACCATGCTAATCACAGTGGGCTGTGAGTACCAAGGGGGGCGGAGGCCCGGTGGGGTGGCTGGTGGCTTTCTCTGCCTTCCTGGCACTTGGAAGCCATTTCTTCTCTGTTGTCAGGCTCAACCATCCCTAGTCAGCGGTTCCTGTCCCGTGGAGCCCAGACAGGCCACACGGCAGCCCACTTTAGCACAGCCTTTGATTGCATATGCTGGTGGAAGCGCTTGGGGAAGGGAAGCCAAATGTTCGCTCCTGCACCGCTTGATTCCTCAACCCAGGAACACCCGCACCTGTGCTGCCTGCTCCTTCAAAGCGTGAGAGACGTTACCTAGCTCTTCAGAATGCTGTCAGCCAAAAAAGCACTGAAGCAGTCCTCCAAGGGACATCGCACGCCGTCCCATCCATCTAGGGACTTTGAGATAAGACCAGCCGCTGTCAAAGGAGTTTCTGCTCAGAAGCGCTGCTGTGGAGGGCGTCCCGACGAGGAAGTGAGGCCATCCAGTGAAATTAGCTTCTGTGGACTCTCAGATGTAAGTAGAACGTCCTCACAAGCAGGCTGCTGGCTGTGGCTGGAAAGCTTGTTTCCAGACCTGCTGGCATCTCCCTCACTATAGCTCCTTGTGCTGCATGTGTGACATTGCAGTTTTAAATCAGTTTTAAGTTACTTTCAGTCTTCCACCCAGAGCTAGTAGAGGAGGGTCTGAGCCCCTAATGAGTGTTAGGCTGTCTCCAAGAGACCCCTGCTATCTCCATGAGCCCCAAGCCAATCAACATACCATCTGCCAAATTCCCATGCAATGGGCACCCCCATAGAATGACCTAATGAACAGATAGTAATGCTTTAAAAACCCTGGGCACTTCCTGTAAGCCAGTGTCTCCTTCAGGCACTCTGCCTGGTCTCCTCTTGAACCAGAAGCTTTTCTGTTGCTTGCCAATCAAATAAAAGTATCCTCTTCTCTGCAAATGTGTCCTGGCTTTTTATTTCCGTACTCAGCTAAGGGAAAGAACCCACGAAATTCGCTTTGGCAACTGTGCTCCCCTTCGCTATCAGTAACTGGAAGAAAACATTCTGGAAGTCCACAAGCAGAGTTTTCTTCCCTCCAAATCTCCGCTTCTCTTCTCCAGCTCTGTGGAGGTGGCCTGCAGAGCCCAGAGTCTGGTCCTAAATGCATGCCTGTTCTTTTCTCCCACTCTTTTGGCGGTCTTCTGAAGCCTGAGCACCCTTCTGGGGATGATGGAGTTCAAGGCATGGACGGAACCCTCAGAATCGCAAAGGAAATCCGTGACTTTCAGGTCCAGCCACCTTTGTGAGCCTCCCTCAGTCTAGAGGGAAAACAGTGAGGCGGAACCAGAGCTGGGTGGCTCAAGTTACAGGACCCAGCCCTAAGACGACCTCGAATCGTGGTGATGCAAAATAAGAAATCCAGGGACTACTGGCTATCGTCACTTCTCACCGGCTACACCGAGACTAATCCTGGCTCCTGGGGGACGCTTGCAGGGCAGGGACCGTGCGCCGCCTCGTGGCCACCGCGGGGATCCCAAGAAAGCCAACCCAGCGACGCCCAGGACGGCGGCCTTAGAAAGCCAGCGCGCTGTAATCCGAGCCCGCAGGGTGCTGTGGGCCGCGAGCTCCACTTCTCCCCAGCAGCACGAGGCCAGGCGCCCGAATGTGAACTTCCTGAGCGAGGCTCAAGGCGACCTGCGCGGGGCCGAGGAGGAGCTAGGTCTGCAGGGGTTGATGGATTTCCCGCTCCGGAGGCTGTCGGCCCTGAGCCACGGTCCAGGCCTCTGACGTCGTCCTTCTGCATGCTCGAGTGACCGGGGCAGAGGACAGAGGCTGCGGGCCGGAGGCAGGGCCGGGCTGGACGCTCCCTCCTGGGCCCCGTAGGGCAGCCTCTCCCCTGCTCCTCCCGCCCAGAAAGAAAGAAAGAAAGGGCAGGGTGGATAAACGTCTTTTTCCACCGACTTCCAGAAGTCCCACCCAAACTTTGCCAGGATCCAGCTCCGTGGTCCTGACACCGGAATTTCCCAGCTGCCCACGACAGGCGTGGGAGATTTCCCCAGGGGCTCAGGTGACAGCCCTGGCGGGGCCAAGGGCTCCGTGTGTGCCTCCGCCCCTCCCTTCTTCACCTCGAGCCCAGGAGCCTCAGCCTACTGCCATTCTTTATTCGTCTCAGGGCTCTTGGAAAAATACGCAATCGAGGTCCAAAGGAACGTGAATATTGACACAGAAATAAAATAGCTGAGTTTCATTGACAAATCAGCAGAACAGCTCCAACGCCCTGGGAATCCTCATTCTACACAGAATCAAAGCTGCAGGTGTGGTGAGCATTTTCCTGTTTTGATCAGTGAGCGTGACTCAGTGTGCATCCAGTTTGCTAGGACTATTACTGCAACGGTTTGTTCGGATTCTTTCTCGGTACCTGCTACCGCTGTCTGGACAGTGCAACTACAATGGTTAGTCACAGGGAGCAGGAGACGTGAGAAGGGTGGCTGGCGTCCAGCCGGAGTCCCTTGGGGGTGGCCGTTTGCCGTGATCCCGGCCCTCCCTCCCCTTGCGAGGAGCAGCTCTGTGCGCCCCGCGCCACGCACCTGCTCGGAGGTCTGCGCTCCAGAAGTCTCCGACTGCGAAGAGTGACGTCTCCTAAGAGACGTCCGTCTTCGGATTCCAGAGGAAGCACCTTGCGCACACACTGACGCGTCGTGACAAAGAGCAGGCATGGGAGAGCTAGCGAAATTATGCAAGGAATACCGACTCGAGGCATGCTCCGTTGTCCGCGGGCCCCCACAGCCCCCTCTTTTTCCGACCCCACTCGGTGGTCCCCACTCCCACCTTCTGCTACTTCTCCCTCCCTGCCTGAGGACCGAAGCCCTGGGCTGGGGCTGGGGCTGGGGCTGGGGCTAGGGCTGCAGCACGGTGCCAGGTGGCATGTGAACCCGGCTCCAGGGTGCAGGGATACAAAGTTGGGACTTGCGCGGAAATCTGAACAGCTTCGCCAGTGCAAGAACGGAGGCTTTGCGGATCAGCGCCGGTCTTTCCACGCGGGAGTTCTTTGCAGCCACCGAAGCCTTAAGTTCCAACCTGGAGCGCGCCTAAACCCTGCGGCGCCTCTCCTCGCCAAGCATTTATTGCGCGCCTCCTAAACGCCCGGCGTGCGAGGGGCGAGGGGTTGCAACGGCGAGCGAGCCCCAGATCCCTGCCCGGCGCCACCTGCTCCTGGAGGCCCCCAGAGCTGCGCAGTCGGGGCACAGCGACTGTGGGCCGGGGACGCGGCTTCAGCCGGAGCAGCTGCGCGCGCCCCCTGTTCGCAGCGAGCGGCCGAGGAGCCGCGGACCAGGCGGGGGTGGAGGGCCGTGGATCAGGGGTTTGCGCTGAGTACTCCCCAGCTGGTTGCAGCGGGATGTGAGGTCCACGGGAGCCCAGCCACGCGACTCTGGGCCCCCGAGTGGCGCGCGTTCCGAGTGTCCGGAGCGCGCCGAGTCTCCGGCCAGCAGACCAGAGGTTAGAGAGCAGCTGCTGTGGGACCAGGGAATGAGTCCGGCGCCAAAAGCTGTCGAGTCTCTGTGGCGCAATCGGTTAGCGCGTTCGGCTGTTAACCGAAAGGTTGGTGGTTCGAGCCCACCCAGGGACGGCTCCTTTTATTTGGAGTCCATTATCCATTGTAGTCCCTTCAAGGTTATCTGTTTAAGCGCTTTCCTCTTCAGAGCCCTCTGGCCTTCCGTCGGCTTTACATCGCATACCCAAACGAGTTTCTCGGGGAAGAAAGTCCTCCAGAGAGGAATTCTTCAGCCAATGCTGCTTTTCAACAGAGTCCAGGTCGGGGTCCCCTGAGCTCACCTCTTACCCAGGAGCCACTTTGCATATCCTCTCGCTTCCCAAAACTGTGACTTCTACAAATGCCTATCCCTGTAAACCTGAAAATCCTGAGAAGTCCGAACCAGAGAGCCCAGTCCTCGCTTGAACAAAGCCTCAAGCTCTGGGTCAAAATCCTCCCTTTGACTCAACCGCTGAATTCTCTCTGTGCCTTGGTTTTTTTCATCTGTAAAAGGCAGCTAACAGGAAGACGGTCCTAATGAGTTAATCTCCTAAGGAGAAACGCACATAACGCTCTTGAGCACTTAATAAATGCTCAGGAAACTTTAGCCACCATTCTCGTTGTTGGCAACAGCATCACCATCTTCATTATTTATTGCGGCCTTTTAAACAACGGTGTGTCTTTGCACGGTATGGATGAGCCATTGTATAGTTAAACTTTCCTCAGTTGATGGGCATGGGATTGTTTCTGGTGTTTGTTATTATAAATAAAACCTGAGACCATCTTTAGAGAAAGACCCTTCATCAGCTGGGCAAGGATTTCCCTAAAACAGATTCCTGGAAGTGGGCTGGCCTGATCAAAGTATTTGTGCATTCCTCATTTTGCTAATTTATGTCTAGTTAATGCCCAGAGAAACTGTATCGAGTTAATTCCCACGTTCTAAAGGAGTTCTCTTTTCTTGGCAACATCATCTGACATTTGCTAGCAGTACATCTAGTCCCTTGTTTTTACTTAGGGAATGCTATTGCCCAATGCTATTGGTCTCGGACACTGCTCTCTAGGAACTGGTTCTGTGGCTTTTCTCTGACCCCTGAGAATTCTAGGAAGGTGATTCACCGGAGAGACTAGTTGGATTCACCCGACCATAGAGGTGCTGACACAGGCTACCCTGGTGCCCCTGTGACACAGAGCCCAGGCTGCAGCCACTGAGGAACCCAAACTCCCCCTCCAGAGTGGGACCTCCAGAGCGGGTCCTGAGCCAAATAAACATTGGAAAAGAGAGACTGCAATTTTTGTTTTGAGTTGAGACTTTATAAATAGTGGATCTTTTCCTTATTTTCCTGTGCCAAAAAGAGGAGAGATTGTATTCTCAGGATGTTACCTGGTGAACTTAATAATTATGGCTATTCTACTGCTCTTGTGGAATTATTTGGTCTAATCTGAGAGGTGGCATTTGCTATGAAACCTTGTCTGGTGAGCTGAGGTGGGCAAGAAGCTAAAGAAAACTCATCACAGACAATAGAAATTGCGGGTCCAATCTCTCTCCCCTGCTGGAAGACCCTGTTTTTGTCTTGCCCGCCCTCCTTTGAATAGTCTTTAGAAAAAGAAAGAAAAAGAAAATATAAATAGGAGATGAATTCTGAAGTAGATTGAGGTGGACTCAAGTCTTCTTTGGATCCCCTTAGAGGCCTGGATAGTGTCAACCAGCTGAGGCCGCAGTAATCAAAGGCCACAGACGAGGTGGCTTGAACAGATTTAGTCCTCACAGTCCTGGAGGCGGGGGAGCCAACAGCAAGGTGCTGGCAGAGACAGTTCTTGGCGAGGGCTCCTCCCGACTCGCAGGGTCCTTTCGCTTACCCTCACCTGGTGGAGAGCGGGGAGCTCTGGAGTCTCTTCCTCTTCTCAGGACACTAATCCCATCAGAGGTTCCACTCCCACCGTCTCAACGTCTCATCTAAACCTACTTACTCCTACTGCCATCACCCGGGGTGTGTGGGCTTCAATGTGAACTGCGAGTGGGGGAGGGGACATATGGACATTTCAGCCAAGCAAGTGGTAATAGCATGGATATTCCTCAGGAGTCTGAAATCTCCTTGCTAGTGACTAGATTGCCAGGACTTGAGGACAGTCACACGGAAGTGGTTCTTTGATCTTTTCCTGCTGGAGGGATTGGAATGTGGGGGATGGGGAGAGAAGAAAATCTAGGGAGTATAAGAAGGTGAAAATTGTCATGCTTATTGCACGGCTTCATTCCATGTATAATAGTAAAGTAATCACCCACTTTATAAGTGGGAGATTTAAACTTGTGACAAATTGGGCTAAAATCTCCTGCTGTAATCCAAACAGCCATGGGCTGCGAAAGCCACAGGGTGGGCCATGACCGCCGGCTTGTCTCAGACCCTGCAGACTGAAGAGCTCCGAGCCAGAAGTCCCACAGGCATTTCTTTCCTTTCCTTCTTCCCTTGGTTTTTGCTCAGGTTTGTCTGCCTGACTTAGAAGCTCACAGCTGCTAATCCCCCATCCCACCAAAACAGAAACTCTTTCAAGAATCCTGCATTGGAGATTTCAGGCCTGTGACCAGTATTTCCGTGGAAGAGAACCCAGCTATGATGTGAAAAGCATCCGCCAGTTACAAAACTTTGTTTTAATGAACTTGGAAGGCTCTCACAAGAAAAAAAAAAAAAAAAAAAAGATTCTGGCAAACAATGATTGATGAAAAGTTTAACCTAGGATTTATGAAGATCCAAGGGAACAAATATTGAACCAAATACGTACATACATACAAAGATGCAGATCTCCAGTTCAGACAGCACACAGGTCTAAAGATCACCATCATTCTCAAATGAAAGAAACCATGAAATGCAAAACCTTTCTGAACATCCTGTGGGGCAGGCTCTGCTGCTGTAGTTAAATCCCCAGTTGGAGTGCTCATGTGCCACACTGGAATGGCTCATTCGCATTCCTAGCTCCTCTTCCACTTCCGACAGCAGTGACAGCTCAAGTATCTGGGTCCCTAGCACCTACCGGAGACTTCAATTCTGGCTCTTGGCTATGGCCTGGCCCAGCCCTGGGTGTTAGCAGTATGTAGGGGGTAAACCAGCAGACAGAAGATCTCTCTGGCTCCCTCCATTTCTCTCTCTGTCTTTCTGCTTTTCAAATTAAATTATAAATAAAATTTGTTTTAAAAGATGGAGATGACAACTGTTGAAAAGAGAAAAATCTATCTGACACCAAAATGCAACAAAGTTATGGTTTAGAAAACAATCTGAGTGTCTCCTAAGGGCCCATATGTTAAAGTCTTGGTCCTCAGAAGTGTGTGTTAATTAATTAAGGACAAAATTTAATGGAGTTCTTGTGGGTCTGAAGTGGTAGTCTTGGAAAGTGATGAGACTGGATTACGGTGTTAGGATGGAGACCCTGGGATGGAGTCTCTGTGGCTATCTAAAGAGAGACACGGGGCTGTGAAGGAAACCACACACTGATAAAACCTGAGGGCCCTTTATTGCTGAGAGCCAGCTCCTGCCCCAAAGAACTCTACCCCGAAGCCCAAAGCAACAGGGCTTACAAAGGCAAAGCACACAAAATCGGGAAGGGAAAACATGGTTGCTAGGATTAGAGGGGAATACATGGTTACCGGGGTCAAGCTGACCTAAAACCTATGCAAAACTAATATCAAATATAATCTTAACAATTACAATCTTAACAGTTGCAATCTTAACAATTCCAATTATAATCTTGAGATTAATCCAGGTATTGGCCTAAATCCTATGTGAAACATAGACTGTAGGAGTTGGAGTCCCTGGTTTGCTAAATGCCGGTTTCACTTCTGTACTCTTGCTTGCTTGCCCGCTGTAATGCCATGATAGGCCTCATCCTGGACCAGCCAAGGAGGCAGGCCGGGTCCTTAAGGACAAAGAAAGTATGCTCCCCTGGGATTTATGACCTTCTGCCCCCCACCAGCTCCCCTGGAATTTATGGCCAATGCTTCCCGCCAGTTCCTCCCTGTGCCATCTCCTTTGTGTGGCGTTCCCGCCACATAACGTATAGCCTTTACATTTAAATGAACCAATAAACAGGTTAGGCCCTAATACCTTGCCATATAGAGAATAAGAAGGTACCCTATGTATAAGGTGACGTGCATTCTTGTTTATGTGAGGCTATAAAAACTTCTCTTGTACGTGGAAGGGGGCCTTTTGCCTGTGCGCGGCTAAATGGCTGTGTGTGGGTAGGGGTCCCGCCGGCTGGTAACAAATAAACCTCTGCTTTTGCATCGTGACTGTGCCTTGTGCATTCATTGGGAAATTCGGACACAACAAGACAAATTACAATCTTATCATTAACTCAGGTGCAGCCTATCTGTTTTTAAGCTTGAGCAATCGTACTAGGGGATTTCTATGCTTTGCCAAGTGTGATGCAGGTTGTCATGTGTGATGTAGGGACTACTATCCTCTGGGTGCTTTACATCACAGTCTCAGACCAGAGTCTCACGGCGGGGGGGTGGGGGGGTGGGGTTGTGCTTTCTCAAGATGGAGTCTTGAGAGTCAGCTGCTCCAAAATGGAGTCCCTACTGTCAAGGTATTGCTCCATGATCACTGCTCTGCACACACAGCGCCACTGCCAAGCTCCACCACACTCCAGACCAACGGGGCCACCCAAACTTGGACTGGAAGTCAAAATAAAATTTCTTCCTTCCTAAGAGGCTTCTCTCAGGTATTTTAGTTAAAATAATGAAATTGTTCTGTTACCACGTCAGCCATGATGTTCTGCCAAAACTAAAAAAAAGTCACAGAACACCAGTATTAGACAGCTGCTCCCTGACCGCGATAAAATAAGCACACACACACGCAATGAACCCAACTTTGACTTGTGGGCTTCTTGACAGCTACAGACTGGAAGCTATCAATACTGTACAGAAGACAGATGCCATTCTGATTCTCAGTAATCTGCATTAAACTGTTCCCTTATCTCACCCTCCAAAAGCTTGTAGGATCTTTTATTTGTTCCTAAAGTTTTGAAATATGTTCTACAGGGGCACTTCAAAAATTCATGAAAAAATGCGCCTCATATAAACATATGCATTGGGGCCCGGCGCTGTGGCATGGAGCTCTTCAGATCCAAGCTGACTCATTTTGAGGCTGGATGGCCTAGGCCAGCTTCACACACACATCTGGAGTCTAGGTGGGTTGGCAGGAACAGGTTGGATGCATGGATCTTTTTTTCCTTGTGATGTTTCCTGCAGACTAGGTTAAGGGTATTCTCAAGATTCCAAGTGCAGCACAAAGCCAGCAAGCCCCAATGCACAAGCATTTTTCAAGCTTCTCTTGTGTCAGTTTTCCTAAGGCATCAACACTTGGCCAAGGCCAATCATGCAGCCAACCCTGATTCAAACAGGTTCAAACAGAGGAGAAACAGACTCCACTTCTTGATGGAGATGCAAGATCTTTTTTTCAATCTATTACATATAGTGTACCATATTGGAAGAGAGAGAGAGAGAGAGAGGCAGAGACAGAGACAGAGAGGCAGAGAGAGACAGAGAATCTTCCAAGCCAGCTGCTGGCTTGCTCCCCAAGATGGCTGCAACAGCCAGGTCTGGACCAGGCTGAAGCCAGGAGCCAAGAATTCCACCCAGGTCTACCCAGGACCCCAACTGCTTGAGCCATCACCCACTGCCACCTCCCAGGTGCACTGGCAAGGCGCTGGATGGAAAGCAGAGCCAAGACTTGAACCCAGGCACTCTGTGTGCAACCCAACCTGATGCAGCACAACCACTGTGCCTGTATTATTATTTTTAAAATTTCCCTATGTGAGAGAGAACATGTGCTATTTGTCTTTCTGTGTCTGGGTTATTTCACCCAACATAATGGCTTCCAGTGCTATCCATTCTGCTGCGAATGTCAGGATTTTATCCGATTTATTTATTTATTTGTTCATTCATTCATTCATTTTTGTGGATTGCTAAGGTTAAAAAGATGCTTATTTAAATTTTTGACACACAGTGTTCAAAAAGCACCCCGCAGAACTTGTGCCGATTTATTTTCTCATTACACAATGTATAGTAATCTCTCCAACACATTGAATTTAATTATTTTTTACCATTCTCTTAGGTGAAAAAATGTTATTTCAGTAATTTAAATTCCATTATTTTGAGCTGGCCTCGCGTGAGTTGGTCATTTTGCAGCCGGCTGGTGGGATCTATAAGCGAGACTAACACAAATTTACAAACTTTAAAAGAGCACGGGTAAGTGGTCCTTGGGGGAAGGAGGCGGCTGGGCTGTTTGCGGCGTTAAAGAAAAGCGCGCGGCTGCAGGGAACCCGCCGACGGGTTCCTCGAAAATCCACTTACCCGTGCCAGCATCCTCACAGCGGGAACGAGGGCAAGGCAAGCGACCTGAGGCTTCCTGAAGGGCAGACAAAGCGCCCGACGGGGCGGACAGCCCCGCCTGAGCCCGCAGACCCGCCGCGCCCCGCGCGACCTTCCTCTGCCTGCACAGCCCCCGCCCCAGGCCCTTCCTAAACAGCCCCTTGCGGCCAGGGAACGTGGCTCCTGGCACCCTGCGGAAGCCACTTTTCCTGGCGACGAGAGCCTTCGAAGCCCGGTCCACCGACCAGAGGACGAGCCTTGCCACCGGGACGCGTCCTGGAGCCGAGTCCGGGCGGGAGGCGAGGCTGCGATAGCTCTCAGGGCTGCGCGGCCCCTGTCGCTCAGGCCGGGGGAGTCAGGCACCCTGAGCTTCACAAACGCCGAATGCCTCTCTTTGGACGAATTTTGGGAAAATGGAGTAAATTTCTCGAATCGTTTACCAAAAGTTGAAACCCAATATGTGGACAGACGATTATGTTCGAAAAAAGAGAAGCGCCCAACGTGGGGCTCGAACCCACGACCCTGAGATTAAGAGTCTCATGCTCTACCGACTGAGCTAGCCGGGCCCTGGGAAAGTGGCCCTTCCTACATCTATATCATTATCTTCTAATGGGGAGCGACGCTTAATTACATACGTCTCGCTGTGAAGATATCTAGGATTTCGTGGAGGAAAGAAAACTTGAACGGCAGCCTTCGGCCACTGAGTAGCCCGGGTTCAGAGAGACGGGCTCTGCGCGGAGCCGGGCAGGTTTGCCAAGAAGCCGGAATCACGACTGCCGAAACCCCCAAGTTCCTGCAAATTCGTTCTGGACCGGGCCGCTCCCAGAGCCCGGCTTTTCCGACCCCGACCCCGAGGAGAAGGCGGAAGAGTGCGAGGGGAGAGGACGAGGGAAAGAAGGCCTCAGCATTCATTCCCGGAGTAACTTTGTTTTTAAATAAAAGTTTGTGTTGCCTGAATGAAGGGCCGTGCTCATTCCTCGGGGGTCGGGGTGAGGTAGGGCCTTTCAAAGGTCAGGACCCTCCCAGAACCACCTCGGAAAGAGCACCGCGGCGTAACCCGTACCCAGAACCCTACGGCAGCCCCGCAGCCTGCAAAGCCCAATCGGAGTGCGCGGAACCGTACACGGGCCCCAAAGACTCGACACTGCCTGCAAGGCGATGCCCCGCTTTGTTTGTGACTGTGGATTCGCCGGGCCGGCGTGGCCCCGGGCGAACGCCGCTTCCGGCTGAGCCTCGGGTCGCGTCTCTGCCCGAGAAGCCCGCGACGTGGCGGGGGCTCGGAGACGCCGCTTCCGCCTCCTCTGCCGCCGGCCGCCGACCATCGGGACGCCGAGAGAAGCGCCCTCGCCTGGCGCCCGGACCGATGGACCCGTCGGCGACGGCGGGCCGGGGTGAGGGGCCCCGGGAGCACAAAGCGACCCGAGGAGGCGCGCGGGAAGGGCGCCGCCGAGGGAGGGGCGCGCCCCTCGGAACGGTTACAAATAAATTAGTAGAAAAGGCGAAGAGGTTAGCACCCGAGCTCGTTGGCGTGGGTTTTGGTGCGCCTGCCCCTGAGAAGCGGAAGGAGAGTACCGTCCGTCACGGGGACGGGAGACGGGACCGCACCCCCGCCGCGCTGGGAGAAAAAATAGTGCCCGGGGCGGAAGGAGAAAAAAGGGCGCTGGTAAAAGCGCCGGGCGGAGTAAATGGCGACCTGAAGAGACCGGCCGAAGTCTAGTTCCGGTTTAAACCGGAGTCCCCGGCAGTTTAAACTCTTCCCGCCGTGTCCCTTTGATTTGTGGTAACGTTAACCGGGCTCCTTTGCTGGGAGGGCGCGGAGGAAGGCCAGCTGTCCCTCAGGGCGGCGACACTCAAGTCACCCGGATGTGAGCTGAGCCGTCGGTGGGCGTGTCGGTGGGCGTGCCTGTGGGCGTGTCTCCTGGGCCCTGTCAACCCTGGGGCCTGTCAATCCTGGGACCTGTGAACCCTGGGACCTGTCTTGCAGCTGCCTGAACAGGTGTTTGTTCCAGAAATGTCTCAAGTAGCTCACAGCTGACCAGGTGCCCTGGGCCTAAGATGTTTGATGGGTGAAAAACAACCATTGCTTGTAACACCCTTTCGCCCTAAAGTACAATGGCGACATTACTCTGGACTGAAAACGGAAAGACAAAAATACCTAAAGGTTTAAGTAAGTTACAAAAGGTGTAAAAGTCACAAAAGATTTGGAAAAAAGTTAATATGTTGAGAAAACTTTTATGTGTGATAAAGTTAACTAATTCTTAAAATATTGTTTACAAGGTTTTCGAATTTTGAACATTAATGTCAAAGGTACAGTGACATAAAATTAAAGTCTAATCTGTTAAAGCGATGAGGTTTTTAACATTATGTATAAAAATATCAGTATGTTAACAAATCTAAAAATTGTCGATTTTAAATTTTAAAACGATTTTGTAAACAATGGCAATATCTCTTTTTAGTAATTTTCTTCTTAACTGGTTATTCTGTGTCGTTTTCTAGTCAGATCCTAAAAAGCTCTCTTCTGGTTCTGTTTGAAAAGAGCTGAGTTTTAAAAGCGTTAAGGTTATTTGGATATGTACTTATTTTAAAGTATCTGAGTAATTGCTTTATTTATAACTATGAATAAATCTGATCTATAACTGGTTAAATCACCCTGACTAAATAGATGGGTATTATTTTACAATGTTAAGAAATCTTATTTTAACCAGATATTTTAAGCCCTCCTGATATCTTTGACAAGCTTCCTAAAAATCAAAGTTCTGAATTCTTTGGACTTTGATATTTCCAGTTGGGCCCTTAGAAATGTCAAAGGCTACTGCTCTGACCTTGACAACACCAACTAACTAGGCTGTTTGGATTATTTTACAGGTACTGTCCAGATATGAAGTGGTGCTAAACTTTAAGTTATGATAATACAAAATGCTACTGATACAAATGTCCAGAAGTTGTGTTGTTATCAGTCATTATGGCTATCTTAATAAAAAGGCCCAGGGGCCTACAAAGGATAAATGTTTACAAAATCCTGTAGGTGTTTTCTAAAATTCTGTGTCAACAGGTGCCTCTTCTTGTCAGCCCATGAGTTTTGTAATTTAACCATGTCTGTATAAAGTCTCCTGTCGTCCACAGCTTTGTATTCTCCTCTAAAACCACTTACAATCAGATTTATTTTAAAAGAGAGGGGAGTTTCTAACAAATGTTCTTAATGCAGATTTTCTGACAACTTTAAAATCAATAATTTGATTAAGAGATTCAAAAGCTCTGAGAAAGGAAAATATGAAAAAATTAGGACATTGTTGGCCTGTATTTGTTTAGATGTTTCCTCTTCTGCTTCCAAAGGACTTTTTCAGTGACTTCTATTGTATTCAGCCCTGTAAGCAGATACAGCTACATTTAACAATGGACTACAGGTTCCAGCTGAGAAAAAATGTTAGTTTTTTTATCCCCCCCCCCCGAGTTTTCTTTTACCAAAAACAGAAGGTAATTCTAATCAATTGATGGTAGATTTTTAAAAGCAATTAAAGACTTTTTAAAAAGCTGCTTTATCATCCTGTCTTGTGATGCATGTTATGTACGTGTTAACTGAGTGTACATGTTATATGTTGTGCCTGTGTGAAAAAAATTCTGCTAAGGACTCTATTTTCATTGGTTTATAGATTAAAAGAACTCTCATAGAAATTGAAACTGTTAAGTTAGCCCAAAATGCCTTAACCCAAAATGCCTTTTTGGTTCACATGACTCAAATAAATCTCTGATAGGTGGGTTGTTTTAAATTTACTGATTAAAAAACCTAAAAAAAAATTTTTTAAGACATTGACATGTTTGTGTTTGGGTTTGCTGATCAAACTGATGTAGGCAGGCAGATGGGATAAAATTGATTAGATTTGTGAGCTGGAAGACCTGCCCTCTACCACGCTCCCTGTGTGATCTCATGCCCCTACCTGACCCCACCTGTACGCCCACCTGCCAATCAGGCTATGTAACCACTCCCCTTTGGAAGTGGGTGAAAGGCCTGCAGCAGAGTGGGCCCCTCCCTAACTGCCTTTGTTGTTGCCTTTGCTGCCCAGGCCTTGGGGCATGTGGCCACTGGCCTGCCTTCCTGCCTGTGTGCTTGCTGCACGTGGCTGGCTCCTGGCCTGCTCTCTGCTTAGTATGGACCCCAACTTAGCCTCTAGACTTCTCTTTCTCCCCCAAATAAAGCCCTCACTCTCTTGTGCATTTCTGGCACTGAATAAAATCCTTAAAACTTGCCATGTTGTCTTGTCTATTTGAGCCAGTATTCAGAATTCTTCTCTAAATATGTGGCAAGAGCCCACAAAGCTTATTAATTTTGGAAAATATTAATAAGCAAAATGGTATTCAAACAAGTTATACTTGTGCTAGGTATTTATAATCAACAATCATAAAGGTATAATATTGTCCTAAAAACTAATTAGGTAAGGGTATAATGTCCAATTTAGCTTTTAGAGTGGTTCTTTGGCAAGATCATGACATAAGGTAATAATTGTGCTTATCTAATATTTTAATTTCTTAGATGATTTACAATTAAAATATAATTTTTATATTTATATATAATATAATTCAATATATTAAACAATAATATATTGTGCATTAATATAATATATTAAATATTACTATAATATTAATAAATACAGATATTAATATGATATATTAAATAATATTTTTATATTATATTGTAAATATAATTACAAATATACATTTAATTATATAAATATAATTATAATTACAATTACACATAATGCCAAAGGTAAATGTTTCCAATACATGTACTCTTATCTTAAAATTTATAAAAGACCTTGGGCCTTCTTTGCAAATGTTTCCATAAGTTGTTGCTATCAGATGCTCACTTGATCTTAAGGGTGAGCAGCAGGAGAGGCCTGCCTTGTGGCCTCACTTTGTCCTCTTCAGGATGATCTCACAGCTTAGATTTATTTTGCCATGGACACAGTAGACAGGCAACCCCCCTTTTTCAAACCAAACTAAGGGAGAGATAAAAAGCTTTACTAATGACTTCAAATTTATAAACAGGTTGGGTAAGGTGGTCATCATATTTCAATCTTAACTAAGAAGACACAACTCTCCTCATGGGCATTGTCTTATCTCACAGGAAAAACGTTGTCAAGACGTGCCTCTGACTATAGATTTCTCGCCAAGGCCACCAAAGATTAGGGATGGGCCTGAGCACCCCCTTGGCTAACATCCAAAGGCTGCCCTGTGACCTACTTTAACTAGGACCAGGAGGAAAAGGAACAAGTTGGACAGTAGGAACGGTGTAAAGATGGGTGGCCGGTCAGTTAGTAACAGCTTTACACAGTGACCTGCCATCGAGGAGACCCAGCAAGGGTAATCCACCCCAAATGGCACTGGTTTTTGATGTGAAAAGCCAGAACCTTGGCAAACAGCTGTCGTGACAGAAGCCAGCTTCCAAAGAGCCCTATCAGCTCTACTAAGAACTGGGTCACTAAAAATGGAACAACCCTGGGGCTGAAGGGCTCCCAGGTTGGCTCCAAGCTAACAAAGGCCTTTCACTGCCCAGCTTCCAAAGTACCCCCCCCCCCCCCCCCCCCCCCCGCTATTGAGGGGATGGCCTGGGGTCAGTAACGTTACAGGCAGGACTGTAAACTCCGTTTTTAAAGATGCCACCTACTGGACACCAGCCTCCTATTCAAGCCAGCCCTCCTCCCAGGACAGCCCGGTAATGGGAATGAACAGGTGTCTCCCCCAAGGAGGTTCACACCCCCTGATGATGTCTCTTCTGATACCCCATGTGCAGAGACAGATAGTTCTGGTCCTCACACCAGCCAGGCCTTAACACCCACCTAATTATCATCAGACTCTTTTATAAAGCCACCAAGAGGGGAAAAGAGAAGCCCTGTTTTGGGGATAGATGTAACAGGGCTTTCAAGCAAATTAAACAGGCCCTCATAAATGCCTCAGCTATAGGGCTCCGAGACACAGCTAAGCTTTCTCCTGTATTTGCATGAACACACTGGCTCCATGATGAGAGTGCACATCTAGAGACCCGGGTCCTGACACCACCAGTGTCATACATTAAACTTTAAGGGACGTTAACGTAAGGACCATTCCTTCCTACACCTCTTGGCTGCTACCAGGCGGCTTACAGGGGTTCTTATACGTGACTGGCTGACAGTAACTGTAACAAAGTGACTCTGCTAGAACCATACCCTCCAAAAAGGGCTCCCATTTAAAAAAAGATGGGGGCTAGAGATGATATTTGGTATTCTCATAATGCTAAAATCTGTATACAAGCACCCACAGTGAGGTGCTAAGAAAGCACTTCAATCTCTTTTCACCTGAAAAGTAAGGATTACAACTAAAAATATTGATTCAGATTTTTTAAAAATTCAATAATGATATCAGATCTGGACATTGCCAAGTAAAACTGGCTGCTTGTAGGGATGGAGTTGTTCATTTTCAGGCAGTCCACCACTGTGCATAGAGATCACGGTATACGCCACTTCTGGAGTCAGACAGGCTACTGCCTCTAAGAGAAACTAAGCCATATTATTTAAGAACTAAATTAAAGCTGGCCAGTGGGCCCCCCCGGGGCCAGCCCAGCAGGGTGAAGCCAATAGCTCACAACTGAGAGGACATTTTGGACCAGGCAGCACCATGGAAGCTGACCATCCAAAGCCACTGAGCCTGTCCCCAGAGACCACCAAAGACTACAGCCCTGCTTTGGTCACTCCGGAGGCTGACCAATCTACGCATAGTGGAAGCTTGCGTAGCTGACAGCACCATAACCCACAAGATACATAGCCTATTCAAGATGGTTTATAGTTTATGCTGCTTATGGATTACTTATATTTCTTACTGTAATACACTGTCACCTTCTGTTATTGTCTATGGTCATAGTTATGGCCCTGGTCCTTGCCATAGGCTTGACAAGTTTCTCCGAGTGCCTGGAACCCTGGTGACTTATTTGGGCACTGTAGTCTTGATTCTGGGAGCCTGCTTAGTTCTGCTGGGCCTGGCTCCCTTGGTACTAAGGACCATGAAGGGAGCCCAGGACTAAAAGCAGGCCAGACTAATGCCAAACCACTGCTCCTTGCCAGCACATACAAACTGCAGTGCCTTCCCAACACCAAACCGAACAGGATGGATCCCTTGTAACAAATACTCATCAGCGATGGCAAGATCTAGGTTTAGATGGAAACAAGCTAGAAAGGGCTCCATTAAGACTCCCACCCACCCCGCACCACCACAGTAACTAACCTGTAACCACCACCTTTGTTCCTTGGAGATAAAGTGTTGAGGACATACAAACACCCCTAGACTGCGAGGCCTCAGCAGCTTGGTCTCCGACTTTCCAGCAGCTCCTCTGATCCTTCTGTTTGGAACTTCTCTTCTTACCTAGATAAAGCTTCTCTACTTCTACTCTCACCTTTGTGTCCGGACTCGTAAATCGCCATCGACACCAGGACACGAACTCAGACTCCTCTCACGAGTTTTCCTGCAACATTATCACAAGTATTATGAAGGCCATAATTAAAAAAAAAAAAAAAGTCACATATGCCATGATGTTATAGATGATGAAGGGTCCGAGTATCAAAGAGGGGAATGAGTAGGGGCCTTCAAAGGGAAAGTTAGGGGTCCTCCTGGATCAAAGGAAAAGTTGAGAATCCTTCCAGAACAAATAACAACAAACCAGAGAAGAACGTGGCATAATCAGTTCCTATGTGCTCCCCCTAGAGCATCCCGGACACCTTAGAATTCCTATCAGAATGTATGCAGCCATATAAGGGAGACAAAGAAACTAGGATGTTACATAAGGCAACGCCCGGCTTTGTTCGGAGCCCAGCCTGTTGAAGGTGAATTAGCAGGGCCCTGTGGACCTGAAAAAACATTGCTTCCCGCTATGAGCCTGAGTCGCGTCTGTCCGAGAACCCCGCAACAAAGTGTCCCCGAGCCCGGCTCCACGCGCTGCAGGAACCTGCGCCCGGTTTCGGGAGGCGAGCAGCTCTCCCAGACCCACAGTCTCCAGCGAAGGCTTCTTTCCCCCCCCCTCCGTGCCAGGGTGAAGCCCTTGGTGCCGGCTCCCTGGGTCGAGGCCTCCTCCTGGGCTGGCTGGGTTAGCCTTGGCGGTCACGTACGTAATAAACATGGATCCCGTTTGTTTGTTTTTTAAATCTGACTCCCGGGCAACTTCTCCCTTGTAACTACTTTACAGTTTCTAAAAACAGTTATTGTGCAGAGCTGGAAGAATTTAAGTCTCCCCAGATGATCATGTGAGTGAATTTGGAGATAAACAAAAAATAAAAAAATGAGACCTGATGGGGAGCAGCTGGATAAGAAAATGTAACAATGGGACCGCAACTTAAAATGCATTCCGACTGCAGTCAGTGTATTCTGACTTTAAGGTAGCACACTTCCGAGCTATTCTGTTGTAGTCGTTCCCGTCTGCTTTACCGATCGGTGCGACGGTAGGATCCCCATCCAGTCTCCCCGGGCTCAGCTGGAAGCCTGCGCCTGGCCGCGAGGAGGCAGCTATCGTGGGAGCCGCTTCCCTCATCTGAGGTCACTTTTAAAGGTTGCAAAAGGGAGCGCCACAGAGGGTCAGGTACGTACTGCCGTGACTCGGATTCGAACCGAGGTTGCTGCGGCCACAACGCAGAGTACTAACCACTATACGATCACGGCGCGCCACCCGCGAGGCAACGCGCAGCGGCTGGATTTTACCGCCTTTGTAACAGGATCGCCGGCCTTGCAGCCTCTGTGCCAATGGCGTGACTCTCGAAAGCCCGCGCTCAGCAGAGCCGAAGCTCTGACCCCGACTTGGCTTTCGGGGCCGTCGCCCCTGCTCGGGGAGGCGGCGCACGCAGGTTTTCTCGTTTGAGCGTCAGCAAGCAGCCGGGATCAAGGCCCCGGCCGCCCTCCGCCTGCCCTCCGCGCGAGCTGCCAGGCGCAGGGGCGCGGGAGGCGGCCCCGAAAGGGCTTCCTCTGCGTCTCCGCCCAGTGCTCGGGAATTGAGGCTGCGAGCCGCCGAGCCGCGGACGAGGGCGAGGGCAGTTTTCTGATCCGTTTTTCTTGCTCCCCTCAAGGCGCCTCAGTTTCGCCGCGCGCCCTCCCTGTGGCGCTGAGGCGCTTGCGCGGACTTCCTTCGCCTGTCCCCTCAGCAAATCCGAGCCGCCTCCGCAGATCCAGAAAAACAAACGGAATCCAGCAGGCGAACGCAGCCGACCGGCGTAGCTGGAGGGTGCGGCTACGAAAGATCTGAAAGGCTCTTACAGAAAAAGAAAAAGAAAAAAAAAAAAAAGTTTCAATCTGAGAGGCCGCGCCACAGGGAGATCTCCAGACACCGGCGGCTCAGGGCCCCACACTGGGCTTCCAGCGCTGTGGGCGTTGACCAAAGCAGGGAGGAAAAACAGAACCAGCACTGCGTTGGCCGGGAATCGAACCCGGGTCAACTGCTTGGAAGGCAGCTATGCTCACCACTATACCACCAACGCACACATGAAATAGGACATTTCTTATAAAGTTATAATCTTCCATAATTTATTTATTTATTTATCTTTGCTACCTGTTAAATATCACCCAAAATTTAGCCCACAAAGTTGAAGTAGGACCAGAACGAGGAGCTAAGAGTTCAGCTATTGAGAAGTCTGGGATTCAGCAGAGGGTGGCCCAAGTGACTGGGCCCCTGCTAACCACGAGGGAGACCCAGAGGAAGCTCTCGGCTCCTGGCTTCGACTTGGCCCGGTCCTGGCTGTTGTGACCATTTGTAGAGTAAACCGGCGAGTGCAAGATCTGTCTCTCCCTTTCTCTCTGTACCTCTGCCTTTCAAATAAGTAAATAAAACCTTCACTTATTAAAACTGACCAAAAAGAAAAAAGAAGAAAAGAAAAGTCTGGGGTAGTTCCTTGTTTCACAGGTGTAAGGAAAGTCAATTCCAGTTTCTTCTGTTGTCTGAAAGAAGCTTCTGAAATCCAGCGGACGAGTTAAACCTTTGCCGTGGGAGTTTTCCCTGTACAACATCGTTCACCATTTGAGTGTTTCCTTAGGACGAATGCACAGAGTTGGCACTGAAAGACGTGCACATTTTTAAGTTTTGGATACATAAAATAATTGCTATTTGGAGAGCGATCACCGATTTTCACTATTCAGTGAATATTACCTAATTATCCTGGTCAATGATATTGTCTGTCGCCTTTTTTCTTTCTGAAAATGCAGGATAAAAATATGATGTCTCACCTGAATTTGCATTTATTTTATTACTATTGAGGTTGGTCATTTGTCATAAGCTTACAATAATTTGTTTAAGTTTTGAGACTAACACACATGTTTTGCCTGTTTTCTACGGGGTGTATTATCCCTACTTGTTCATCATTTGTCTTTTAATATTACTTATGGCATTTATATGATCACAAGTTTTCTGTTTTTGTGTAGTATATCACTTTTATTTTTTATGATGCCTTTCTCTGCTTTTATGTTGAAATAGTTCTCAATAGTCAAAAATTAAGACAATCGCTGTTTTCTTTTTAAAACCTTCAATTCTTGCATTTAATTCTTTAGTCTATTTGATATGTGGTATGAGGTAAAAATTTATCCTAAGGAAATATCTAGTGATGTACAAAAACATATAGCTATGCAAATGATCATTAGCATATTTGTGAAACTAAAGATTTGGGAGTGGGGGACGGAAGTCCAGTGATAGGGTTAATTACGTCCATTTTGATTTGTAAGTTATATTTACATTGTACATTGCTGGTGGGAGTATAAATTGGTAGGAATTCTGAAGGGAAAACTGGTAATATTTATCCACAATTTCGCATAACTTTTGAACACCACCATTTCAATTCCTGAGCATTTATTTCACACACATGCAAAATAACACAAGTACAAGATTATTTGTACATATGTGTTGTTTGTGCTAGCAAAGGATGAGAAACAATCTAAATGCCCATTAATAGGAAGCTAGCTAAACTAACCATGGAATAATCATGCAAATAGAATGATGTGTATCCTAAGGATATATGTATACATGTATAACATGTAAATACTCTAAAACACGTTGCTAAATAATTTTGTGCAAGTGCACAAAAGTCAAATAGATCACCATCATTTGCACAGAGGAGAGTACGTTTAAATCCATATGTATATATACATGCATGTACTTTCATTTGCATGAAGCTTTATAATTTAAAAATTTATAATTAAAGAACTTAACACTAGTCACTTCGTTAGACAGAAAATAGATGTAGGGATGAAAGACAATCATCAGTTATGCCTCTTTGCAAATTTGCCTCCTAATGTAAATGTATTAGCTTTTCAAAAATTAAATCAGTACATTGAATACTGTATACATTACATTGCTGAAGAACACTTCCACTGAAAAGCGCTAAAAAGCTGGATATAAAAACGCACGTAGAGCTCAATTCCATTTTCCTGTTTCATTCACTTCTATCAGTAGATTCATTTCGTTGTTACAGTTGTGAAAGGCTTTTCCCTTGCGAAGGGGGACAAAAGTGTCTTTCCCTGACCGGGAATCGAACCCGGGCCGCGGCGGTGAGAGCGCCGAATCCTAACCACTAGACCACCAGGGAAGGTGACAGCGAGGCTCCGTCCTTGCTCTATGGTTCTTGCTCACCCTGTTTCCGCTTACCCTCCCGGAGACCACGTCACACCGATGGCGGCGGTTTCGAGACTCTCAAACGCTCGGTTTCCTCTACGCCAGAACCACTCGTGTCTCCGAGTAGAAAGAATTCTGCAGGCTGGCTCTCCGAGCCGAGCGAGGGTTGTCGCACGGGTCACAGTCCCACGCCCTGAAACCCCTGCGTGGAGAGAGGCTCGGGGCGCAGGCGGCCCTCGCGCGACCCCAGCACAGCGCCCGGCTGCTCTTGGCCGAAACCCCGGGAGGTTTTCCTGAGGGAAGACGAAGGGCGTCGTGCGAGAACCGCCGGCAGATCCGGGGCCTGTGGTGGCCGCCCCCCGCCCTGTCGTTACGAACTGAGACCAAGCTGTAGGCCAAACAAATACGAAAATCCCTGGCGTGCGGTGCCGGGTGCTCGGCCGGCGACCAGGAGGCGGGCCCTGCCGTGCGCGGCGTGCAGGCCGCACCAAAGAACCCTTTAGACCATCCCCACCGACGTGTGGCAGAGTCGCTGCGTAAGAGAGAAAGGCCAATCTGGCAAATGCCGACAGCCGCTTGGACGTTTATTGCATTGTGCTTTCAACTTTTCTGGACTCTTGAAAAATGTTGGGATGAGACGTTGGGGAGGGGGGGGGGGGATAAAACCACCCAGAGCCTCCCGGCCGGCAGTGTCATTGATTCGCGTTCAGGAATTCTGGTAGAATCCTTTAAAAGCAACCCTTTCCATTTACACTTACACCAGAAAATATTTGTGATAGTGAAAATTGGGATTTTAAAACTGAGTTATTGATAATATGTGCCTGTCAGCAGGCCTGACCCCCCCACCCAAAAAAAAAGATGGTAAGATAAAGGATGGAAGGGTGTTTATTTTGTTGTTTTGCTTTGCTTTTAAAGAATCAATATTAAAATACTGCTTATAGAAGGAATTAGTTTTCCACTCCAACTGCCACCCTACCATGGATTTCAGTGCTAGAAATTAGAGAGTCACTAAATGCTTGACTTATTTTCATAAAAATTCCAGAACTTTGTCATGTCCACCAAGGACCCTACAGGCCTAATCCCTTTTATTCCACCTGTTTCCACTACACAGATACCTGTGCTCCAAGGTTTGGGGATAAAGTACCTGACTTTCAAAGCTGCGTCTCAGGATTATATTTGTGGGTGAATAAAAGTTACAAAATTTCTTTCTCTATGACAAAAAAAGGCCTGTTAAAAGGTCAATATCACTTTTCCATTGATTATTCTGCCACCTGCTGGTAAGTTTTGGTAACACACGAGAAGCTAGGCGGGCGCAAGTGAGCTCTGGGAGGAGCCGCTTTTTCCAACATCAAAGCATCGGAGGAATCTCGCCAAAGCCCCAGGCCGGGATTAACCTGGCACCGCACAGTTGAGGGTACACAGGGAAGGAGTGCGATCCACCTACTTCACTTTGTGTTCTGTTTTCCTTTTTCCTTTATTCAAACATTTACAGATCATGCACCAGAATTGATATTAAAGATACAAAAACATAGTTAAGGAGCTCACAATCTAGTGGAAAACCAAATAAACACGCGAACATAAAGGGCAGGATTACAGCTTCCGCTATGATAAACTGAGAAGATGTACTTTTGCCTCTTTCTCCGCTAAAAGCCCTGGTCATTCATTCCACACGTCACAGATGTGAGGCCCTGAAGTGTGGTGGGAAGGAGGCAGACAAGCAGGGGCCTCAGAACTCAACGGACAGCACCGCACAAGCTGTAACTCGAGATGTTTGGGAGTCCATCCCATCATGCTTCGTTAAACAGGGAAAAGGATCAACGTCTGAGGTGAAAAATGCATAAAATAACATCAGAGACCATCCTCTGGGGCCCCTCCTTTGCCTGGAGGAGCTTCTGTCTCTTATGGAAAATAAACTTTCGCTTTTGCACCATTGGACTTGTTCTTCATTTCTGTACTGAGCAACAAGTCTGCGCACCAGGGGAAGATGCTCCCTCCCTCTGCCCCAAGCCCTCTGGATGTGACAAAGGTATCCCACATTCCACACTCTTTCACTGCCTGAGCAGTACCAGGGAAAGCCAACCTAAACAGAAGATGTAAATAAGATGCAGTCTTAATACATAATGCCCCAGATCTCCAGGCTTCAATCAGAAAATAGTCACTGTTCCTACAAGGAAGATCCCAAACTGGAGGAAAGCAGACAGCACCTGGCTGACAGGGATGCTAGAATTATCCCAGCACAGAGACAAAGGAGAGAGACACATGGAGAGCTCCCATCCGCTGGTTCACTCCCCAGGTGCCGGCAACATCCAGAGCTGAACCAGGCTGCAGCTGGGAGCTGGAAACTCAATCCACGTCTCCCACCCGGGTGTCAGGGACCCTAACACTTCAGCCACCGTCTGCTGCCTCCCAGGGTGCACAGTAACCATGATTCTGGAATTAGGAGCACAGACAGGATTCAGATCCAGGCATTCTGATACGAGATGCAAGTGTCCTGTCCTTCCTTCCTTCCTTCCTTCCTTCTCTCTATCTCTCTCTTAATATTTATGCATTTATTTACTTACTTATTTAAAAGGCAGAGAGAGAAAGTGAGATCTTCCACTCTCTGGTTCACTCCCCAAAAGCCCACAACAGCAGGTGCTGCACCGGGCTGAAGCCAGCAGTCTGGAACTCAATCCAGGTTTCCCACATGGAAGAAAGAGACCCAAGCACTTGAGCCATTACCTCCTACCTCCCAACATGCAGGGAGATGGACAGAAAGCCCAGCATAGACTGAAACCCAGGGACCCCGAACCGGGATGCAGGAGCCAACTTTCCACTCCACTACCGGCATCGTAACCACTGTGCCAATGCCTGCTCCCCACATGGAAGTTTTAGAGCTGAAAACTATAGTAGCCTGCAATTTAACAGTACCTCAGTGGATGGACTCAAAAGCAGGATGGAAGAGACATGGGATAGAATCAATGAAGTGGGAGACATAGCAATACAAATTACTCAGTGTGAAAAACAGAAAATAAGCTAGGGAAAAAAATGAGCAGTTTCAGGGATTCATGGGATTACAATAAAAGATTTAACATTTGTGTCACATTCTCAAAATACCAAATTAGCTTTTCTTTTAACCATAATATTTCCAAAAAAGGATTTTAAGTGAGTTTCAAAAGAATGTATAAACATCTCACATGTAACCAAAAACAAATACAACAAATGACAACTAACACAGAAATAGAAAATTCAAAAACCACAGAAAAGATAAAATAAGTAGCAAAAACCAAGCTAATATAAATATTATAACTGATCACTACATGACACAGCACCTCAAAAAGTTCATGGAAAATGCCCCCCCCCAATTTTTTTTGGTGTTTATTATATTTAAAAGACAATGTTACAGAGAGAAGGAGAGACAGATCTTCCATCTGCTGCCTCACTTCCCAAATGGCACCAAAGGCTGGGCCTAGGCCTGGCCAAAGCCAGCAGCCTGACAGGGACCCAGGCACTTGGGCTACCTTCCACTGCTTTCCCAGGCACATTGCAGGGAGCTGGATCTCAGGAATGGAGCAGCCAAGACGCAAACCAGCACTCACAAGGGGTGCCTGGCACCTCAGGCGACAGTTTAACCCACTGTGCCACAATGCCGAGGGCTGGTACAAAAAAAATTTTAACCCATGTATGCAAGGGGTCTTCAACAAGTTCGGGTAAAATGCATGTTACGAAAAACATGGATTTCAGTATATATATATATATATATATATGTACACACATACATATATGTATATATGTATGTTTGCCAAGAGAAACTTTTTTTTACATTCTATTGTGCACAAACTTTTTTCATCTTTTCCTCTGAATTTCAAGACAGTTAAAGCAAAAAGAGGGGGGGAGGGCCTTTGGCCCAGCATTTACAGAGATGATGACATAACCTGAGATGTCCACATCCCATAACCAAGCACCTGGGTTCAAGGCCCACCGCTGCTTCCAATCCAGCACTCTGCTGTGTGTACCAATGACTCACTCATTTGGAAGACCTGGATTCCCTTGCAGCCTCCTTCTTTGGCCTGGCCCAGCCCAGCTGTTGCAGGCATTTGGGGAGTGAACTAGCGGACAATCAAACTCTCCCTCTCTGTCTCTGCCTCTCAAATATATATAAGATGTATTTAGTTATTTGAAAGGCAGGGCTGCAGAGAGAGAGGATGAGATAGAGACATCTCCCATCCACTGGTTCATTCCCCAAATGGTTGCCATAGCCAGGACTGGGCCAGGCCAAAGCCAGGAGCCTGGGTCTCCCACGTGAGTGCAGACACCCCGGTAATTGGGTCATCTTCTGCTGCTTTCCCAGGCACATTAGTAGGAGGCTGGCCTGGAAGTGGAGCACCCACATAGAATGCCAGCATCCCAGGCTGTGGCTTAACCCACTATACCATAATACCAACCCCAATAAATACATTTTTTAAATAAGAGAAAGAAAAATGAGTTATAGAATTCAAACTACTTTTATTATGATGACCTTTGACCAGGCAAATCTGCTTTATTGTGACACTTGACAATTCTCCCAATCCATTTTTAAGACTCCTCCTTTACTGAAAAACCAACACAGACCCTTCTTGCTGTGTTCCTCTTACGGGTTAACCTTGTCTGAGCGCCTCAGTACTTGCAAATGCAACTCTACTCTTGAGTCACAACTGGTATATTTGATTATATTACAAATGGCGTACAAATGAGAAGCTGATACAATACACTGGAGAGTTTATGACACTAACTGTCCTGGTTGCAGCTTCTCTCCAGCTTCAAGATGCTGAGTGAGCACGCAGTAACTTAAAACTACAATATAAATAACTCCGGAGGGGTAAGGGAGAAGGTCTATAAATGGAACGGGAAAGATCTAGAGGGCTTGCTTCGGGCTCCAAATCAGCTTGGGTGGTGCCGACGAAGCATTTCTGATCATCTTCTACAGGGTAGAGAAACTCCTATCAAAGGGCACGGCCTTATATAAAAGAGACTAGTGTAAGGTCTTGTAAAAGAGAGAATCACAAGAGACATTATCTATTATTAAAAGATAGGTGCTGTCCAAAGTTGTAAAAATTAGGCCGGAGGAAAAAAAATGCCTGGGGCAGAGGTTAAGCCAGCGGTTAAGCGTGGGGCTGGGATACAAATCCCATACCAAGGGTTTGTGTCCCAGCTTCACTCCTGGTTCCAGCCTCCTACTAACGCACACCCTGGGAGGTAGCAGAGTAGGTGATGGCTCAGGCACCTGGGTCACTGCCACCCATGTGAAAGACCCCATTGAGTTTCCAGATTCCTGGCTTTGACCTGGCCCAGCCCTGGCTGTTGCCAGCATTTGCAGAGAGAACCAGAGAATGGGAGCATTCTCTCTCTCTCTCTCTTTCTCTCTCTCTTCAAAAAAAGAAGATTCAAGTTAATAAAAATAACAACCAAAAGACCCCAAACACTGATTTGCATAGCAAAGGTTACTCTTTTTTTTTTGACAGGCAGAGTTAGACAGTGAGAGAGAGAGACAGAGAGAAAGGTCTTTTTTCCGCTGGCTCATCCTCCAAATGGCCAGGAGCCAGGTGCTTCCTCCTGGTCTCCCATGCGGGGGCAGGGCCCAAGCACTTGGGCCATCCTCCAATGCCTTCCCGGGCCACAGCAGAGAGCTGGCCTGGAAGAGGGGCAACCGGGAAAGAAACCGGGGTACCAGCACCACAGGCGGAGGACTAGCCTAGTGAGCCGCGGCACGGGCCCAAAGGTTACTCTTTAAAAATAAAAACCGAAGGGGCTGGTGTTGTGGGGCAGCTGCTTAAGCCATCACTTGCGGCCGGGACCCGAGTGCCGAATCCCTGCTGCTCTGCTACAATCCAGCTTCCTGCTATTGTGGCTGGGAAGGCAAGAGATGGCCCAAGTACTTGGGCCCTTGAACCCATATCAGAGACCCAGATGGGGTTCCTGGCTCCTGGCTTTGGCCTGACCCAGGCCTGGCTGCTATGACCTCTTGGGGAGTGAACCAGTGGACAGAAGATTCTCTCTCTCTCTCTCTCTCTCTCTCTCTCTCTCTCTGCTTTTCATCACTCTGCCTTTCAAATAAATAAACCTTCAAAAAACAAATAGGGATTGGCTTTGTGGTACAGAGGGTTAAGCCACCACTGGTGCCAGGGGTGCTATATGAGCGTGGGTTTGAGTCCTGCATGCTCCACTTCTGATCCAGCTCACTACTAACACGCCTGGGAAAAAGCAGCAGAAGATGGTCCCCAAGTACTTAGGTCCCTGCCACCCATGTGGGAGACCGAGATGGAGCTCCTGGCTCCTGGCTTCAGTCTGGCCCAACTCTGGTTGTTGCAGCCATTTGGGGAGTGAACTAGCAGATGAAGAATCTCTGTCTCTCCTTCTCTCTTTGTAACTCTGTCTTCCAAATTCATAAATCTTTAAGAGAAAAGTCTAAGCATCAGCAAATCCTATAGACTTTTCTTGCAAAACCTATCCCAAGAGTCACCACTTCTCATCATTGCTATACCGCCTGGTCCTAAAAGGATAAATCTTCCTGTCTTCCCATCTCTAAAGTCATTCTACAAAAGGCAGTAAGAATGACCTATTTTTTAAATTTAGATTATGATAAATATGTTTGAGTTTCAACTGACATTTTAAATTTTTTCCTCTCATTTCTTTCATCTTCCTTTGTTTTGTTCTTTTAATTCTGTTGTCGCCTCTTTAGATTCAGAAATAAGATGCTTTATTTTTTTCTATTTCTTTCTCCCATTTAAATCCATCATTCTGAGCTCTAAATTATTCTTTCTGTAGTAATTGTTTAACGTTCTTTTGATGAGGTTGTGCTGGTGGTAAATTCCTTGAAGCTTTGGTTTGTTTGAAAATTCTGTTCTGACATTCTCTCTGTTGCTACGGCACACTAAATAAACCCAGTTTCTTTGACTACGGGTTTATTTCTAGTAGTGTTTCATCCACAGGCTTTGACAAAGATGATCAAATTTCTTTAATACTAACTGACTACATGAAGAATATACATGTGTGTATATGTATTTATGTAAGTACGTGCTATATAAATGAATATTAAATATAAATATACACATGAATATATTTACATATATTATACATACACAGGGTCTTTAAAAAGTTCATGGCAAATGGCATTATGAAAAAGCTCTAGGAGTGGGCGTTGGGATACCACATCCCACATCAGAGTGCCTGCTTTCAAGTCCCACCCCACTTCTGATCCAGCATGCTGCCTGGGCCTCAGCCACTCACACAGGAGACTAGGGTGAGTGCCAGTCTGCTGGGTTTGGCTTGGCCTGGCCCAACCCTGGCTGTTGCAAGCATTTGGGGAGTGAACAAGCAGATGAAAATCACCTTCTCCTTTTCTGTCCCTCTGCATTCCAAATAAATAAAATGAAGAAATAACACTAAAAAAAAAAAAAACCCTTTGCAGGGATTTCAAATTTCTTCCTCCAATTGTTTCATAATTTTCTTTTGCTTTCTTGAATTAGGGTCTAACAAAGTGCATGTTCTGTGACTGTTTGATGTTTCCTAATGTCCCTTTAAAAAAATATTTATTTATTTTACTTGAAAGAGTTACACAGAGAGAGCAGGAGAAGCAGAGAGAGAGGTCTTCCATCCCAATTGGCCGCAATGGCACAGATTCGAAGCCAGGAGCCAGGAGCTTCTTCCAAGTCTCCCATGCAGGTGCAGATGCCCAAAGACTTGGGCCATCTTCTGCTGCTTTCCCAGGCCACAGCAGACAGCTGGATCTGAAGTGGAGCACCCGGGACATAAACTGGCGCCCATATGGGATGCTGGCACTGCAGGCGGTGGCTTTACCTGCTACGCCACAGTGCCGGCCCACCTAAGTCTCTTTTAGTCTACAGATTTCTTCTCCATCTTCTTCTTAAATTTACTTAAGAGCCCAGGTTGCTTCTTTTGTAGAGTACTCTCACAGTCTGAATTTGTACCTCTGCGATACCATTTGATGTCTCCCGTCTTTCCTGGAAGTTAGTAGTCAAATCTAGATTGGTGGTTAATCAGATTCAGACTGAAGCTTTTGTTTGTTTTTGTTTTTTGCAAAATTGTTTCATGTAAGGTGGAGTTGTGTGCTCCACTTCTGATCAGAAGACCATAATATTTATCTCTCTTTTTGTGATGGATATAGATCATTGCCTGGACACTTTAATTCATCAAGAGTTACAAAATGCTAGCATTCTAATTATGCTATCCTTTCTTCATTTATTTCCTATAATACATTTATAAAGAGAAGCTTTCCCCTTATATTGAATAAAATCATTTGAATACTTTGAATGTTTTACACTTTTTTCAAGATTTTATTTATTTATTTGAGAGGTAAATTTATAGACAGGTAGAGGGAGAGACAGAGAGAGGTCTTCCCTTTGCTAGTTCACTTCCCAAATGGCTGCAATGGCCAGAGCTGGGCCAAGCAAAGCCAGGAGTCAGGAGCTTCTTCCGGGTCTCCCACATTGGTGCAGGGCCCTAAGCACTTGGGCCGTCCTCTGCTGCTTTCCCAGGCCATAGCAGAGAGCTGGATGGGAAGAGGAGCAGCTGGAGCATGAACTGGCGCCCATTGGCAGAGTCTTAGCCTACTATGCCACAGCACCACCCCACCCCCCATTTAGATTTTGGTAATGAAACTTCTTGTGATATGGCCTCATATGATTCAGGGAAAAACTAAATTTGTTAGATATATGATAATAGTACTTGAAGTACTTGTATATGAATATGTGTATGTGCATGTATATATATGAAGTGTATATATATATATATATATATATATGAAGTATACTATGGTGGGCCTCTAGATTCTGAATGTAAAAAGCATGGGTATAAGGGCTGGTGCTGTGGCATAGCAGGTAAAGCCACCACCTGCAGTGCCAGCATCCCATATGGGCACCGGTTCGAGTCTCGGCTGCTCCACTCCTGATCCAGCTCTCTGCTGTGGCCTGGGAAAGCAGTAGAAGATGGCCTGGAGACCCAGAGGAAGCTGGGTATAGATGCTATAGTGATTCTTTTTGGAATCAGTCCTTGTGTTAATTTCCTTTGGCAGATGTTAAGAGGATGAATGATTGGGAGTCTGGTCTAGTGGTTAAAATGCCCGCATTCCATACCAGAATGCTTGGGTTTGGCACTCGGCTCTGCTCCTGGAAGCAGCAGGCAATGGCTCAGGTGATTCGGTTACTGCCGCCCACATGGGAGACCTGGATTGGGTTCCCTGCCTCAAGCTTTGGCCCAGTCAGCGTTGTTGAGACAGTAGGAGAGTGAACTAGTAGATGACAACTCTCCATTTCTCTGCCTCACAGATAAATACAAAGGCATTTACACTTTTTTTTTTTTTTAAAAGACGGTGATCCCAGATATTCCTATGGCTGTCAAAACATGACATGGTTAAATTCCATGCTCACGAATCTTAGAGGCTCACAAGATTATGTTGCTCCACAAAAGCACATTTCAGGATCTCCTTTTCTCTCAGTTTATCTAATTGCTCCTCTCCTATGACCTCCATTCCTTCTCTTCCTCTTTGCCTTTGTTAGCTTCTCTCCCAGCAACTCAGGAGCTTGCATTGCAGTGTGCCCATGAGGGAGAGGGAGGAGGAATTGCTCTGCAAAAGAAGGTATGGAAAACGGAGGAGGTAGGGGACAGACAGCTGCAAGGATCCGAGCTGGGGAGACTGAACAAACCCTCACCCAAAACAACTCAAAGCTCAGATTTCTTCTCTGGACAGCTGGCTTCGCCAGTCCTCCTGGAACACTCCTCAAAGGTGGGGGCGGGGCTGTGACCCACCTCCGCTATGGCTCTTCCTTAGTCAGAGACCTTCCAGATACTCTATGTGGAAACTACATGTAATGTTCAAAAGAGCACGGATGAGGGAAGTAAGTGAGAGGTATCCGATTGCACACCACAATACTTAAAGGTCAGGAGCTCATTGCTGAGAACGCCAAAGGGCTGCCTGGAGTAGACAGCGACCATAGAGTGACCTGAGAAGCACTAGATATGTGACTTTGCTGTCATATTTCTCCCACTTTCCCCACTTGGCACCCAATACTTCATATTCTCTCTAATCTTTCTACCCTCCCCACTCCCACACCCTACCCCCACCAATGTTCCTGGAATTTTGGACTTAGCTATTTTTAAAACAGTCAACTCAGTAGCCACCTCCCTCCCCCGCTCAGCTGTCCAATGCTCCGGCCAGCCACATACTCCCCTTTTCCCCACACCAAGCCTTCCCTGGCTCCCTGACCTCAGGGAGATTGCAGCCGACCTGGGGAGCTGGGGGAGACATGGAGAAAGAGACGGGGGACCCCCTGGCTGGAGCAGACTGACAGAGTAGGCAGCCATGGCTGGAGAATTGGATATCAGAGTAATGTTTGACCTCTGGAAACAGTAAGTTAAAACGCAATTGCAATTCCTTTCATAAGCTTTTGGATTGAAGTTAGACTTTTATGAAATTATAGACATTGCCTTGGATGTCTCTGGTCCAAAAGCTAGGATCTCTCTATACCAAGGTGCTCCAATCTCCATTTCTTTCAGTCTCACTTCTTTCTAGCATCTAACCTCTGGCCATTTGAAGTTTAATCCTCTGTGTCTGGCAGTCTTTGCCTTGTTACCCCAGGACTTGTAATGCAGTCTTTGGAGGAGTTGCCCACCCCCCTATTCTGTAGTTTTCTCATTGTGGCCAAATTTGACCTAGCTGATTAGTCACTGACATGCCTGCACCCTGTCCCTACTTAGCAATGCCCTTCACATTGGACTTCCAAGGGTGGAAGCTATCCCTTGTCATATATGACGTCTCCCCACAACTCTGCTCCCTCCAACTTCCTCTTCCCAGATCGTTTCATTAGTCCGAAAGAGAGAAGTTTGGTGTGAGAGAGCTGGCCCCTCCCTAACCCCTGTCCTCAGCAAAAGACTGAGAACTTCGAATCTGCAAAGGGGAGATTAATGAAAAGAGTGGTTCTTCAGTTAGGTTTGGGAAAACAGCAACTGTTGACTCAGAAAAAGCAAACATTGATTCGCATGCCTGGTTTGCATCCTGTTATTCTAAGACAGGGGGATTAGGACTGCAGCTCCCCTGAGTGGATGAGAGGTTGGTTCTGTTCTCATTGGAATCCTGAGGTTCTAGAAGGCAAGGGTATCCCCCTGTGCTCCTTCTTGTCTTTCTGACACCAAAGGGGAAAAGAAATGGACGACTCCCGGAGGGCGGCCCCTCCTAGTGGGGAGAGACGCTTCAGGGGCGTGTTGCTACAGGATTTCGAGATCCGAAATCTGCAGGGGAACACCCCTCCACCCCCAGCCCCACCCCGGGGGGGGGGCGTGCTGAGAACTGATATGCCTCCACAAGTCCTCCATTTTTGACAGATCTGCTGTTTGGTAGTGCTGGATGCGGCAATATGTGGACTCTGCCCCCTTGAGGTCACTCAACCTTCCCTCCACCCCCACCTAGGGGTATTGCACAAGGGACCTGGAAGTGGCCATAGGAGCAGGGCTCACCCGCCACACTTACAGTTTGGGGAGCCCCATTCTCTCCAAAACCCGACTGCTCATCCTTCCCTTGATCTTCCCAGATTCTCTTCACAGCATCCTGACCAATCCTCAACTCTTCTCTTTCTCCATGCCCAGCCAAATTTCTCTTTTTTTCAGTCACTTACAGGACAGCCGGTCAAAATCCGCTAGGTAGGAGGGCCATCAGCTGGGAAGAACCGGGGCTGGGGGCACCTGGCTGGATAGGTATGGGGGATCCAGGCCAGTTCCGTAGTCCCCGGCCCCACCACGGCAGTCCCCCAACTCTAAGCACTCTCACTCTCCTGCTGCTCCTCTGTGGACATGGTAAGGAAAGGCCAGGGAAGGGCTTGGGACACCCCCGGGGTGGGCCTGTGAGCCTGTGTGCCTGAGGCCTCACGGCTACGGGCAGTACCAGGCACCCGCCCTACTCTCAGGGACATTTCATGTCCCACAGGACTTGGGGAAGGACGCTGGGAAGAGCTTGGTGGACAGAGGAGACCACGTGAGCTCACACACTTTAATAAGACTGAGGGAGGACAGGACCAGGGGGCGGAGGGGGAGAGCAGGGGCTTGGCTAGGTTTTAGGAACGGCTGGAATCTCCTGATGAGATTTGGAAGTTAGGAGGAGACTCTTCGAGCGGGGATGTGGGAACCGTCTCACAATCTGCTCCCTTCCGTCTTCAGCTCATTCGCAATGCAAGATCCTCCGCTGCAATGCTGAGTATGTATCGTCCACCCTGAGCCTTAGAAGTGGGGGTTCGCCAGGAGGGCTTCGAGGGGGCGGCGGCAGCGGCGGCCGAGCAGGAGGAGCCGGCTCCGGCGGCCTCTGTCGGGCGCTGCGCTCCTACGCGCTCTGCACTCGGCGCACGGCCCGCACCTGCCGCGGGGATCTTGCCTTCCACTCTGCCGTGCACGGCATCGAGGACCTCATGATTCAGCATAACTGCTCCCGCCAGGGCCCTACGGCTCCTCCCCCGCCACGCGGCCCTGCCCTTCCAGGCGCAGGTCCTGGCCCCCCAACGCCAGACCCCTGCGACTACGAAGGCCGGTTTTCGCGGCTGCACGGTCGTCCCCCGGGTTTCTTGCACTGCGCCTCCTTCGGGGACCCCCACGTGCGCAGCTTCCACCACCACTTTCACACGTGCCGTGTCCAAGGAGCTTGGCCCCTGCTGGATAACGACTTCCTCTTTGTCCAGGCCACCAGCTCCCCCGTGGCAACGGGGGCCAACGCCACCACCACCCGGAAGGTCAGGGTCTCAGTTTTCCTCCAGGGGTCTTCATGAGATTTTGCTAAGGGTTCCCCCACCATCCCACCGCCTCCCCAGCCCCATTATCCCACAGCAGTACTCCCACCCCCCACTTTCACATCCCCAGTCCCTCCCTCCTACCAAGCGCTTGTTCCTGTGAATCGGTTTCCTTCCATGGGAGTGTCCCTCAAATGCTGAAAACGCTAAGGAGAAAATTGGGGCAAGAGGAGCTGAGGCGCTTCAGAAGTCTCCTTGGGAGACTGGGACCAACAAGTAGAGAGAGGGGCTGAGGGGGAAGGAAGCAGTATTGGAGCACAGGTAGGAGAAGGGATCCAGGACTGAGGGCCATGAGGAGCCTTGTCTCCCAGCTTGGATGGGAGCCCTGACTTTGCGCAAGCAGGTAGCCTGATGGGGGAGGGTGCATTGAGCCCCAAAGGAACCGTTCTCTGTCTTGCTCACACAGCTCACCATCATATTTAAGAACATGCAGGAGTGCATCGATCAGAAGGTCTACCAGGCAGAGGTGGACAATCTTCCCGCAGCCTTTGAAGACGGTTCTATCAATGGAGGCGACCGACCTGGGGGCTCAAGTCTGTCCATTCAGACTGCTAACCCTGGGAGCCACGTGGAGATCCGAGCCGCCTATATCGGCACAACTATAATCATTCGGCAGACAGCTGGGCAGCTCTCCTTTTCAATCAAGGTAGCAGAGGATGTGGCCAGGGCCTTCTCGGCTGAGCAGGACCTGCAGCTCTGTGTTGGGGGGTGCCCGCCGAGTCAGCGGCTCTCCCGCTCAGAGCGCAGTCGCCGGGGAGCTATCACCGTAGACACTGCCAGACAGCTGTGCAAGGAGGGGCTTCCGGTTGAAGATGCTTACTTCCATTCCTGTGTCTTTGATGTTTTAATCTCTGGTGACCCCAACTTCACTGTGGCAGCTCAGGCAGCTCTGGAGGATGCGCGCGCCTTCCTCCCGGACTTAGAAAAGCTGCACCTCTTCCCCTCAGATGCTGGGGTTCCTCTCTCCACAGCGACCCTCCTTGCCTCACTCCTTTCCGGACTCTCTGTTCTGTGGCTTTGCATCCAATAAGTATGCCAGCAGCTCTGTGACTGGTTTGGAAATTACTGGGGGATAGAGGTTGGCATGAAAGAAAATAAAGAATTGCTAGAGGAAACAATGGGGACTGCGGACGTATTCAGCGATGTCTCTATTCAGGGTCAGATGTGACTGCCGTCCTGGGTTAAAATGAGCACAGAATGAAGGTCTAGACCAGGTTCCTGCATTGCAGACCTGTGCAGGGGCTCTTCATCAGGTTTCCCGACCCCATTGTATAGCAGGCGGATTGTTCTGATGCAGCTACTCCTGACATTGCCCCTGCAAATGAGGAGGCGTCAGGGTCCTGATGATCAGGGCAGAACTTAGGGATTGAGATTTTTCTAGAGGCAAGAACTGAAAAAGGAAGACATGCCCATGACCCATAAGAAACCCCCAGGAAATAGGGAAAGAAGTCTACTTGATGAGAAAAGTATTTTCTGTTTTCTTAGTTTGGGAATCAAGTGGGCATCGCGTGGATCTTAGGTGAAAGGGGCTCTGCTTTTGGAGAATGGTACAGATAGACCAGTAGCCATCATCCACACCCCTGATGAACCTGTTCCGAAAGCCATGAATCTTCCATTGCCTGGGTTGTGTGTCTTTACAGAGGCTTGAAAGGGAGCAAAGACAACGTGCTCACTCCACTCGAGGGCTTAGAAGGCCCAGGTACTGCTTATGCCCTCAAGGGTTTATAGACCACAGTTGAGACAAAACTGACCCACACGAAGGACTCATGAGTGGGTAATTGCTCACCACTATGGCGCTTGAATTCAGATAGGAAGACAGTTGATGAGAAGTAAAGTAATAAGAAGCAGTCAAAGAGCAGAATAGGAGACGGAATTTGAACAGAGGTTTGAGGAGTCTGTTAAGGACTTTCCAGACAATGGAAACCATCCGAGGTTATGCATAGATTCAGGATTCAGGGAGGACAACAGCAAAACTCAAATAAAGGAGCTTGGACTATTAGGACAGAAGGTTATGGAGCACCTTGAAAGTGTGGTCAAGAAGACTTTTTTAAAAAAGATTTATTTATTTGAAAGGCAGAGTGAGAAAGAGACAGAGACAGATCTTGCATTCAATGGTTCACTCCCCAAATGGCTGCAACAGCCAGGCCTGGGCCAGGTCATAAGCCAGAAGCCAGGAGCTCCATCTTGGTCACCCAAGTAGGTGGCAGTGGGCCAAATACATTGGCTATCATCCACTGCCTTCCCAGGCACATTAGCAGGACACTGGATTGGAAGCAGAGCAGCCGGGACTCCAACTTGCTTAATCTACTGAGCCACAACACCATCCCATATTTAATATTTATTGACAGCTTAAACTTTGCTAGGCAATATTCTATTTTTTTTAAGATTTGTTTATTTGAAAGAGTTACAGAGAGAGAGAGAGACAGAGACAGAGAGATCTTCCAGCTGCTGGTTCACTCCCCAACTGGCTGCGATGCTCTCCCACTTGGGTGCAGGTGCCCAAGCACTAAGCCATCTTCTTGCATTCTATGGTTCACTCCCCAAATGGCTGCAACAGCCAGGCCTGAGTGCATTAGCAGGAGCTGGCTTGGAAGTTTGAGCCAGGACTCAAACCAGCACCCTCGTGGGATGCCAGCATCGCAGGTAGTGGCTAAACAAGCTATGCCATGACACTGGCCCCTAGGCCATGTTCTAAACACTTTAAGTATTCTTGTAAAGTCAACAACTTTTATTCTCATTCACATATTTCACACAAGAAGGAATGCAGCATAGAGGTCAGGTTGTATGGGGGGTGTAAATCCAGGTTTGCACACGTTGCTCTATTTGCATGTGGGAGCCAGGCTCTCAGGGGTGCAGCAGCTGCATTTGTTTGATGCCCCTTTGCAGATGCAGCCCTGGGCACACTGGGCACAGCCCACGGGGCAGCAGCTCTTCCTGCAGGACATGCACATGCAGGAGCTGGCACAGTTGGAGTCACTGGTGATGCAGGAGCAGTTGGGCTCCATTTCCAGCCCAGGTAAAGCAGGAAATACAAAGCGAAAGGTGAAGAGTCAGTCTGGCAGTTGGAAGGTGTGTTCAATACTTTAAATATTTTTTTAAAGATTTATCCATTTATTTGAGAGGTAGAGTTACAGATAGAGAGGAGAGACAGAGAGAAAGGTCTTCCATCCACTGGTTCACCCCCCAAATGGCCACAACAGCTGTAGCTGGGCCAATCCGAAGCCAGGAGCTAGAAGTTTCATCTGGGTCTCCCATGTGGGTGCAGGGACCCAAGCACTTGGGCCATCTTCTACTGCTTTCCCAGGCCACAGCAGAGAGCAGGATCGGAAGAGGCGTAGCCAGGACATGAACTGGCGCCCATATGAGATGCCAGCCCCACAGGCAGAGAGGCTTGGCCTACTGTGCCACGGCACTGGTCCCATTTTAGTTTTTTGTTTGTTTGTTTGTTTTTTGACAGGCAGAGTGGACAGAGAGAGACAGAGAGAAAGGTCTTCCTTTGCCGTTGGTTCACCCTCTAATGGCCGCCGCGGCCAGTGCCCTGCGGCTGGCACACCGCGCTGATCCGAAGGCAGGAGCCAGGTGCTTCTTCCTGGTCTCCCATGGGGTGCAGGGCCCAAGCACTTGGGCCATCCTCCACTGCACTCCCTGGCCACAGCAGAGAGCTGGCCTGGAAGAGGGGCAACCGGGACAGAATCCGGCGCCCCAACCGGGACTAGAAGCCGGTGTGCCGGCACCACTAGGTGGAGGATTAGCCTGTTGAGCCACGGCGCCGGCCAGTTTTTTTTTTTTTTAAACACTTTAAATATTAATGCACTTAATTCTCATAACTCTCGGAGAAAGTCTTTATCTCTATTTGTATATAAGGAAACAACTGAAGTACAGAAAGATTGCCTTTCCCAGTCACACAGCTAATGAGCGGCAGAGCCAGAAACTGAACCAGGCAGTCTGGATCCAGAAACTCAGCTCTCAGCCACAACACTAAGTTGACATTGGTTGTAGATCTGGACAGAGAAGCGTACGTAGGGAGGCTGGTGCCTCCACAAAAGCTATTCTCTTGTCATATGAAGGCAAAGTTCAAGAGTTGGGAAAGGAATGCAAAGCTCAGAACTGAAGGAGAAGCAAGGCTGAGCCAGAAGCGGTCCCAGTACCAGGCGCTGGAAAGTGGGGCACTGCTCCGAACAGCCTGAGAAAGGAGGTTAACCTTTTTCTTTGGTGTCTTGCCCTGGCTTCCCGTCTCAGCCTCTCCCTCAGGTACCCTGTCCGCGAGCGCCTGCCCTCCTGGTCGAACCCCACACTCACTTTGCCCTCTCCTCTCAACCTCTCTCCTGGATGCACACACACACTGGCCCGTGCTTACCAGACCAAGGATCCTGTCTGGTCTCCCGTTTCTTATTTCTTCTGCAAATTTTCAACTGCATTCCCTCCTCTCTACAGCCACAGAAATAACCTGTAGCTAATCTGAAAAGAGTCTGTTTTAATGGAAGGAAAAGGGGAGGAGTATCCGAGTGCCAGGGCTATCCTTTCACTTACAGAGAATTGGCATTTTAATACAAAACATCCTTTTAAAATAACTGCTCCTTTTATTGGTTCTCTTAAAAGAGTAACTTTATCTCCCAGGTGTGGGAATTTTATATCAATTAAGAAAAATTTCAGGGTTGGTGCTATGGCATAGAGGGTAAAGCCACAGTGCCGGCATCCCATATGGGCACTGGTTCATGTCCCAGCTGCTCCACTTAATGGCCTGAGAAAAGCAGTGGAAGATGGCCTGATTGCTTGGGCCCCTGCTACCCATGCTGGAAACCTGGAGGAAGCTCCTGGCTTTGGCCTGACCCAGTCCTGGCTGTTGCAGCCATCTGGGGAGTAAACCAGTGCATGGAAGATCTCTCTTTGTATCTCCTCTCTGTAATTCTTTCAAATAAATAAATAAAAATCTTTTTTTTTTTAAAGATGCCTAACATCATTAGGTAGATGCAACTCAAACCAAATTGAGAAAATACTACACACCCAACATAATCATTAAAATTAAGACTAATACTACTAAGTGTTGCCATGATGTGACACTTTCATAGTATGCTGCAGGTAGCAGTGTAAAATGGAACAACCATTTTGCAAAAAGGCTTGGCAATTTTTTCAGAGGTAAGCATACACTACCCATCTAGATATTCCAATCCTATGTATTGCTGGGAGAAGCAACACGTATCAGCACACAAACTGTGCACACATGTTCATAACAGTTGTAGGTGTAATAACCAAAAACTGGAAACAACTCAGTGTCCAACAACTAGTGAAGGATGCACTAATTGTGGCAAATTCATAGAACAGACTGCTTGGCCGGCGTCACGGCTCACTAGGTTAATCCTTTGCCTGTGGCGCTGGCACCCCGGGGTTCTAGTCCCTGTTGGGGCACCGGTTCTGTCCTGGTTGCTCTTCTTCCAGTCCAGCTCTCTGCTGTGGCCCGGGACTGCAGTGGAGGATGGCCCAAGTGCTTGAGCCCTGCCCCCGCATGGGAGACCAGGAGAAGCACCTGGCTCCTGGCTTCAGATCTGCGCAGTGCGCTGGCTGTAATGGCCATTTGCGGGGTGAACCAACAGAAGGAAGACCTTTCTCTCTGTCTCTCACTGTCTAACTCTGCCTGTCAAAAAAAAAAAAAAAAAGACTGCTTTAAGCAATAAAATGAATCAAACTTTTGATACATACAAAACGTGGATGAATTGAAAGAAACTAACGCCCCCCCCAAAGAGTTCCCCTTTCCCATTTATATAACACTATAGAAAACGCACACTAATACATAATGAGAGAAAGGAAATTAATGGCTGCTTGGGACTGGGGTGGGGGAAAGGCAAACGGAAACTGCTGGGAGTGACAGACCAGGCCACTGTCTCGAGTATGACAGTTGTTTCAAGGGCACACACGTCAGATCCCACACAGCCAGACACTTTTAAGTATGTGCGACTTATTCAAGGATACCGCAATAAAGACATAATTTTAAAAATTGGCCTTCCACATTTCTGTGTTAGAAAGACCAGCATGGGCCGGCGCCACGGCTTAACAGGCTAATCCTCCGCCTTGCGGCACCAGTACATCGCGTTCTAGTCCCGGTTGGGGCGCCGGATTCTATCCCGGTTGCCCCTCTTCCAGGCCAGCTCTCTGCTATGGCCCGGGAAGGCAGTGGAGGATGGCCCAAGTGCTTGGGCCCTGCACCCGCATGGGAGACCAGAAGCACCTGGCTCCTGGCTTCAGATCAAGCGAGACGCGCCGGCCGCAGTGGCCATTGGAGGGTGAACCAACGGCAAAAAGGAAGACCTTTCTCTCTCTCTCTCTCTCTCTCACTATCCACTCTGCCAGTCAAAAAAAAAAAAAAAGACCAGCATGAAAAGAAAGCGAAAAACAGAGACCTTTCTTCATGAGAGGATGACAGGGCAAAGGAAAGAGAATCCTGAATTATTTTATGTTCTATCCTTTTCTCCTGTCACAAAGATCCTATTCCTTCCTCCAGAACTCATTCTCAAGGACAGAGCACGATTTACGGTTTGAAAACAACCCTGTGGCTTGGAATTCGCTTTCCACTTCACCAGTGGTCAGCAGGTGGCGCTGGTGACTAAAAAGTTATTTAGTGGGCCAAGAACAATTTCTGACTTTATCTGATATGTTGACGAACTGAAAGGACATATTGACAGGTATTTGACAGAAGTGAATAAAATGTATTTAGGTGCATAATAAACTAAATAAATTATTTAAATACATTATAGTAACCACAACAAATAGCGGTTCAAGACATGAACCAATCAAAATATACTACTGGGCTCCACAATGGATTTTTTTTTAAAGATTTATTTATTTATTTGAAAGTCAGAGTTACACACACACACACACACACAGAGGAGAGGCAGAGAGAGAGAGGTCTTCCATCCTCTGGTTCACTCCTCAACTGGCCGCAAAGGCTGGAGCGGCGCCGATCCGAAGCCAGGAGCCAGGAGTTTCTACTGGGCCTACCATGCAGGTGCAGGGGCCCAAGGACTTGGGCCATCTTCCACTGCTTTCCCAGGCCATAGCAGAGAGCGGGATCGGAAGTGGAACAGCCAGGACGACGCAAACGGGAGCCCATAGGGGATGCCAGCACTGCAAGCAGGGGCTTTAGCTGCTATGCCACAGCGCCCGTGGCAACGGATTTTATTTACAGTGTTAGCAATGTAAACACTGACTGCTGATTTAGCCAAAACTGTAATATAAGTCTACTGTGAGGAAAAAGAGGGTGTGATGCAGTGTGATACAAGAATTAAGATTTCAATTTCTGTAACCAGAAGACTGATAATATGTTCACTATTTCTAAATTAAGAAATAAAAGAAGGGCTAGTATTGTGGCATAGTGGGTAATGCCACTGCCTGTGACACTGGCCTCCCATATGGGCACTTACTTCTGTATCAGCTGCTCCAGTTGTGATCAAGCTCCCTGCTAATGGCCTCAGAAAAGCAGTGGAAGATGGCCCAAGTGCTTGGGTCCCTGACGCCCACGTATAAGATCCAGATGAAGCTCCTGGCTCCTAGTTTTCATCCTGGCCCGGCAGATGGAATATCTCTCTTGCTGTTTCTTTGTCTTCCCCTCTCTCTGTAACTCTGACTTTCAATATAAATAAATAAAATCTAAAAAAAAAAAAAAGAAAGAAAGAAAGAAAAGAAGCAATATGTCACTTAGATGTATGAAGTAAATACCAGATGAAAAATCTAAAAGAACTAGAAGATTCTCAGTTTAGAAGGGTTTGCATAAGCATTTAATACTATGTGACTTTTAACTATATTGTTACATTATTTTATTAAAAAGGGATGGGACATGTTTACCTTGGCCTGAGCTTTTTCCCATGTCAACAACTTGGGTCATCTTGTGTTGCTTTCCCAGGTGCATTAGAAGGGAGCTGGATCAGAAGTATAGCAGCCAGGACTTGAACCAGGGCTCCTTTGAGATGCCTGAGTTGCAGGCTGCAGCTTAACCTGCGCTGTACCATATTGCTGACCCCCCTCTCCCCAGTTTTTTAAACTCAATGGAAAAACAGAACAAAACCACAAGTTGGAGCCATGGGAGTAAAACACAGATGAAATGGAAAATAGTCTTTTGTCAGGATCTTCTACTTTATAAAAATTATTTTACAGGGGCAAATAGAAGATCAAATTGGAGTCTCTTACATAATATGGGTGCTGGTTGGAGTCCTGGTTGCTCCACTTACAATCCAGCTCCCTGCTAATGTGCCTGGGAAGGCAGAATTTAGCCTGAATGCTTGGCCACCTGCCCCCAACCTGAAAGACCTGGATGAAGCACCTGGCTTCTGGCTTTGGCCTGGCCCAGCCTTGGCTATTGCAGCTTTTTGAGGGGTGAACCACCAGATAGAAGATCTCTCTCTCTATAACTCAGACTTTCAAATCAATAAGTAAATCTTTTTTAAAAAAATGCTGATCAACAAACAAAAAATTAGCAAAATCCTTGATAAAGCTCTATAGATATAATTATACATTTTACCAATAAAAGATAGGCAGGAAAAGAAGAAAAGAAATTGTTAGAAACTGGTGCCAACAGCGTGCCAGCTGTAGTGGCCATTTAGGGAGTGAACCAACAGAAGGAAGACCTTTCTCTCTGTCTCTCTCTCTCACTGTCTAACTCTGCCTGTCAAAAAAAGAAAGAAAGGAAGGAAGGAAGGAAGGAAGGAAGGAAGGAAGGAAGGAAGGAAGGAAGGAAGGAAGGAAGGAACTGGTGTCAAGTCAAAATGAAAGTTTTGGAGCTTTTCCTACCTGCTGCCCTATAGTACTATTTTTCAGTATTTTCTGAATGAAAGATTGCTCCGAATTCCCTAAGGTCTTACCCCCATGCATCCTTCCCTTCCCACCCCCAAGAAATTAAAGGGAAACATAGCTTCGCCCAGCTCCACTTGGGAAGAAAAGACACGGGAAGAGCTGTTTGCTACATTGGCTTGGGAAAGGGGAGAAGACAACAGGGTTCTTTCCAGTTTTAACAAATATAAACAGGGAACAAGATCATTTGGCAGTTCAATTTTAGCTAGTAGGTATAAACCTTTACTTCAGAAATTAAGCTCCTCACAATAAACAATAAAATTAAATCAGAATTTTTTAGGCTGGCGCCGCGGCTCAATAGGCTAATCCTCTGCCTTGCGGCGCTGGCACAGTGGGTTCTAGTCCCTGCTGCTCCTCTTCCAGGCCAGCTCTCTGCTGTGGCCTGGGAGTGCAGAGGAGGATGGCCCAAGTCCTTGGGCCCTGCACCCCATGGCTCCTGCCTTTGGATCAGCGCGGTGCACCGGTCACAGCGTGCTGGCCGCGGCGGCCATTGGAGGGTGAACCAACGGCAAAAGGAAGACCTTTCTCTCTCTCTCTCTCTTTCTCTCTCTCTCTCTGTCCACTCTGCTTGTCAAAAAAAAAATAATAAAATAAAAAGAATTTTTTAAAAATTAGTTTAAAGAAAAGTGGAAAGATAAAGTCTTCAAAACTAGAGTGCTATCCTGTTAAGAATTTCTAATGTTCATTCAAAGTATTGGAAAGCAGGCACTTTTACCAAAAAGCAATGCCATAACAACATATGAATGGCAATTGTTAACAGAAAGTTTTAAAATAGAAGGGACTTGTGGCAACCCGAGAAGCGAGAAAACACCAGCAAGGATACAGCAGTCAGAAGGTGCCCTGGGTGTGAGGCTCTGAGATGGAGCACTGGCTAGAGGTGGGTGTCTGGCCAACTGCCCCCAGGAAGGAGGAGTGTAACGTAGGGTTGGAGGAGACGGCACTGCTCCAGCCCCAAAGCAAGCCTCCAGTTCTCACTCCTGAGTGGATATGCTCCCCAGATTTCAGCAGGGCCCTCTACGACGATTTGCTTTCTGACGTGTAGTGATGGCACAGGAAACCTACGAGAACTGCACCTAGGACAGGGAAAATCCAATATGCCCAGCAACATTTACAAGCTTCCTTTTACCAAGGGCCCTCGCCACCACTTCAAGGTTTAAGGTCACTCAGGTGGACGTCACCAATACAGTACTGTTTTAGCATCTCCCCGGCATCAGAGGAGTGGCCAGCATCTTCAAAGCTTTCTCTTGCATCTGCACCAGCTTTGTTCCAGCAGACCCTCTTCTCCATCACACTGCTTGCTGAGGTGGCCAGTGCTATCAGAGACATGTCTGTGGATCACCACTCATAGCTCCTTCAAGGACTGTACTTTGCCACTTCCTCTAGTTGGTAATAGGTGACCGCAGTCTGGACGGTGTGCTGTTTCCTGTGGCTGTCGCTAGCTTCCGCAGTCGACATTGGGCCGGAAATCCCTCCTTTTCCTCGCTATCCGGGTTTCTGCTCCCTTAACTTCTTACTTGGGGCCACTTCAACCACTTCGCAGATCAACACTTCCTGCCCTACTATAACCCCCTCTATGCACTTCTTGGTTCCTTCCCACATTTCTTCTCAAGGAAACAGAGATAACACTCATGGCCCAGTAATTACAGTTCCCAAAACAAACGCCAGGACACTATACCAGCACTAAGGAAAGCAAAGAAGGAAAACCATTCAAAAATAAAAGGCCTTCCTCAGTATTTCTGCCTACTCCCCAACCACATTATTCATCATCCTAACAATTAACAGGAAGAAGTAAGTTCCTTGTGTTTCCTGAGATAAAACTTGTGTGAGAATTGAGGGTAGGCTTCAGAGAGTGAAGCAGACACGAAGGATAACCAGAGGCTGCCTCCATTACAGGGCTATCTGGGGACTGTTTTGTGTTCATTCTGTGTTATTGGTTCAAAGAACCAATTTTAAGATTTATTTACTTGTTTATTTATTTATCTGAAAGGCAGAGTGACAGAGCTGGAAAGAGATCTTCCTTCCCGTGGTTCTCTCTCCAAATGGTTGTAACAGCCCAGGCTGGGCCAAGCCAAAGCCAGGAGCCAGAAACTCCGTCTGGGTCTACCATGTAGGTGGCAAGGGCCCAATTACTTAGGCCAACTTCTACTGCCTTCCCAGGCACATCAGCAGCGAGCTGGATCGGAAGTGGAGCAGCCTAGACTCAAACTCCAATATGGGATGATATGGGATGTAGGCATCCCACAGCAGGGCTTAACCTGCTGCAGCACAACACCTTGAACCACTATTTTAATATATGGGTTTCATGTAGTCCACCTTTGATATAGCACCTCTATGCCACCTTTAAGGGATAGTTTAAGGTGTGTGGGTGTTTTAATTAGGTCACTTAATCCTGACCTCTCACCCAACCTCACTCTAGCCAAGAACTGAAAGACCCTTTGCTAAAACTATAACATCTGAAATAGAAAATGTTCTGCCATAGTGTTATGCTCTCTCTCTGGAGAAGTGGACTGTCCTGCTTCTACCACACCAAGCCTACAGCCTAGGGCGAACACCACCAAGACTGGAGAAGAAACAGAGATCAGAAGGATAAGCAATGGAGTGGGCCATATATGCACATTACCAGACCAGGCGAAAATAACTGTATAGATTTTGACCTTTCTTTAGAACTTTTTTAAAAAGATTTCTTGATTTACTTGAAAGGCAGAGTTACAAAGAGGGAGAAGGAGAAACACAGAGAGAAAGATCTTCCATCTGCTGGTTCACTTCCCAAATGGCTGCAATGACTGTGCCTGGGCCAGGCCAAAGCCAGGAGCCAGGAGCTTCTTCCTGGTCTCCCTCAGGGTGTGAGAGCCCAAGCATTTGGGCTGTCTTCCACTGTTTTCCTAGGTGTGTTAGCAGGGAGCTGGATTGGAAGTGGAGCAGCCAGGACACAAACTGGCGTCGTAGGCAGTGGCTTTACCTGCTGGCCTTTCTTTAGAACTTGTGAAGCACCCAAACTATGCCAGACCATAAGACAACATGGTTCCTACATTCAGGGATTTCAAACCAGAAACAGAAAACAGACTATTACAAAATAACTGATCAATATTCATAATATATTGAAGTACAAGGGAAATTGAAAAAGCTCATGAAAAATGGAATTAAAAGATAAATTTATTTTGTTGTAAAATTTTTGAGGGCCAGCATTGTCACATGGTGAGTAAAGCAGTTGCTTGCAATGTTAGCACCCATATGGGTGCGGATTGGAGTCCAGGCTGCTCCACTTCCAATCCAGCTCCTTGCTGATGTGTCTTGGAAAGCAGTGGAAGATTGGTTAAGTCCTTAGGCACCTTCACCCACATGGGAGACCTAGAAGAAGCTCCTGGTTCCTGGCTTCGGCTTGGACCATCCCTGGCTGTTACAGCCATTTGAGGAGTAAACTATCGGACTGAAAAATCTCTCTCTGCAATTCTACCTTTCAAATAAATAAATAGGAGCCCGCATTGTGATATAGAAGGTTAAGCCTCCACCTGCAGTGTCGGCCTGCTCCACTTCCAATCCAGCTCCCTGTTAATGCACCTGGGAAAGCAGTGGAAGACAGTCCAAGTGCTTGGGTCCCTGCACCCACATGGCAGACCCAGAAGAAGCTCCTGACTCCTTGCTTTGGCCTGGCCCAACTGCGGTCATTGCAGCCATTTGGGGAGTGAACTAGCAGATAGAAGATCTCTCTCTCTCTCTCTCTCTCTCTCTGCCTTTCAAATAAATAAACAAATCTTAAAAAAACACAAATAAATAAATCTTAAAAAAATTTTTTAAATTGGGGGCTGGCATTGAAGTGCAGCAGGTAAAGCTGCTAAGATGCCAAGATCGCATATGAACACCGGTTCTTGGGCTCCTGCCACCCACATGGGAGACTCAGATGGAGTTCTAGGCTTCTGGTTTCAATCTGGTCCAATCCTGGCTGTTGTGGCCATTTGGGGAATAAAGAGCAGGTCAAAGATCTCTCTTCCTCTGTATCTGTAACTCTGCCTTTCAAATAAGTAAATAACTCTTTAAAAATTTTTGAAATCCATGCATATTTGCATAATATGCATTTTTCATAAACTTTTTTAAGATCCCTCATATGTATATGGACTTCAAAAATTCTGCACCAAAATAAATTTATCATTTCTTTTTTTTTTTAAAGATTTATTTTATTTACTTGAAAGAGTTACACAGAGAGAGAAGGAGAGGCAGAGAGAGAAAGAGAGGTCTTCCATCCACTGGTTCATTCCCCAGTTGGCTACAATGGCCAAAGCTGTGCCGATCTGAAGCCAGGAGCTAGGAGCTTCTTCCTGGTCTCCCACGCTGGTGCAGGGACCCAAGGACTTGGGCCATCTTCTACTGCTTTCTCAGACCAGAGCAGAGAGCTGGATCAGAAGTGGAGCAGCTGGGACTTGAACTGGCACCCATATGGGATGCCTGCACTGCAGGTGGCGGCTTTGCCTGCTATGCCACAGTGCCGGCCCCTTAATTTCATTTTCTACAAACTTTTTGAAGTACTGTCATAAGTCCAATATTCTGTGGGCATACAAAAAAGTGGGAATTGCATCTGCCTGAAGAAATCATAGAAAGCTATTTCATAAAACAGGTAACTTTTTAAAAGGATCAGATATACACTTGTGGAAAGATCTTTAAACAATAAGTCAGACTATTTTTGTCCTAGCTCTGTGATGTTAGCCAAGTCACTTGTGCTCTATGAATCACAATATTATATTTTGCAAAAAGATAAGCTACCTGCCTACCTGGTAAGAATCAAATATGCAATTGCTTTTTAAATTTTTTTATTATTATTAGAGAGGTAGAGTTACAGACGTTGACAGATAGAGACAGAGAGAGAGGTCTTCCATCTGCTGGTTCACTCCCTAAATGGCCCCAATGGCTGGAGCTGAGCCAATCCGAAGCCAGGAGCCAGGAGCTTCTTCCAGGTCTCCCACGTGGCTGCAGGGGCCCAAAGACTTGGGCCATCTTCCACTGCCTTCCCAGGCCATAGCAGAGAGCTGGATTGGAAGAAGGGCAGCTGGGAGTAGAACTGGAGCCCACAATTGCTTTTGACAGGCAGAGTGGACAGTGAGAGAGAGAGAGACAGAGAGAAAGGTCTTCCTTTTTGCCGTTGGTTCACCCTCCAATGGCCGCCATGGCCAGCGCGCTGCGGCCGGCGCACCGCGCTGATCCAATCGCAGGAGCCAGGTGCTTATCCTGGTTTCCCATGGGGTGCAGGGCTCAAGTACTTGGGCCATCCTCCACTGCACTCCCTGGCCACAGCAGAGAGCTGGCCTGGAAGAGGGGCAACCAGGACAGAATCCGGTGCCCCGACCGGGACTAGAACCCTGTGTGCCGGCACTGCAAGGTGGAGGATTAGCCTATGGAGCCGCGGCGCCGGCTCCACAATTGCTTTTAATTCTGTAAAATGCTATTAACAAAAAGCATTGTTAACTGTCAATCTGGATTTAAAAACAGGAAAGTGTTTTAATGTATGCCTCTTTCAGTCACGAACATTATCGTTCCTTCATCTGTTCCTTCTTCTCGTGATCAAGAAGGGGAGTGGTTTGGCACAAGTTTTAGGTTTCAGAAAAATTTATGTGTTTTTCTGACAACTCTGGAACTAAGCAGCGGCATATTAAAATACCCACTTGGGGGCAGGGCTGAGCAACTGGATTCCAAATTGTTGAAGAAAAAATTTCTCAGAAAAGGGGAAGTTACGTTAAGCACGCAGTGTCCCATCTGTCTTTTGCTTATAAACATCAACACAGTCCAATTTTCCCCTCATGGAAAAACAAACCATCCCATCTCGCCGCCTTAACCTCCTTGCTCTCTGATACATAAAAATTGAGTCATAGGCTTTGAGGAAGGAATGGTTATAAATGTTACAGGACAGCAAGATAAACTCAATTTAAAATTTATTTTAAATTTAGTTTCATTTTATTTGAAAGGCAGAGAGAAAGAGACAAAGATCTCCCATCCACTGGTTCACTCTCCAAATGCCCAAAACAGCCAGGGCTATGCCAAGCTGAAGCTAGGAGCTAGGTATTCAGTGTGCATATCCCATGTGTTCAGCAGGGTCCCAAGTACTGCAGCTACCTGCTGCCTCCCAGGGTGTGCATTTGCAGGAAGTTAGAATAGGAAATGAAGTGAAGACTCTAACCAGGCATGCCAACATGGAATGCAGGTATCCCAAGTAGCATCTTCTTCTAATGATAGATTTATTTACGTGAAAGGCAGCACAACAGAGAGAGGGAGAGACGAAGAGAGAGATCTTCCATCGCTGATTCACTCCCCAAATGGCTATAACACCCAGGTGTGGGAGAAAACCTGGAGTCCAGAACTCCATCCAGGTTTCCCACATGGGTGGCAGGGGCCCAAGTACTTAGGCCATCTTCCACTGCTTTCCCAGACTCATAAGCAAGCAACTGAAAGCAGCTATGACTTCAACAGGCGCTCTGATATGGGATGCTGGTGTTACAAGAAGTGGCTTAATCCATTGAGCACAATGCCAGCCCTCCAAGTGGCATCTTTTTGTTTGGTTGGTTTTTTGTAGAGTTTGTCACAGCATCTCTCTCTTAAAAAAAAAAAAGATTTATTTTATTTATTTGAAAGAGCTACAGAGAGAGTTAGCTACAGAGAGAGGGCCATCCGCTGCTTCATTCCTCAAATGGCTGCAATAGCTAGAGCTGAGCAGATCCGAAGCCAGGAGCCAGGAGCTGCTTCCAGGTCTCCCATGTGAGTACAGAAGCCCAAGGACTTGGGCCATCCCCTGCTGCTTTCCCAGGCCCATTGGCAGGGAGCTGGATTGGAAGTGGAGCAGGTGGGACTCAAACCAGAACCCATATAGGATGCCAGTGCTGCAGGGCACCGCTTTAACCTGCTGCGCCACAACATTGGCCCCAAAGTGGCATCTTAATCACACATCTGCCCCAAGATTGAGATTTTGAAGTCTAACACAGATGAAACAACACTAGGTTCTGCATTGGTGGCATATTCTATTTCAGAGACATACCCCAATCTACCAATTCAATTTGTATTTAATGAGAGATATATTCTGGGAAATTTACCAAGTGTCAGGAAGAATATAAAAACAAAAAACAATACAATTCTTGCTGTCTAGGAACTCATTACCTAGGACAGAAAAGTCAATTTATAAGTAAGTACTGTATTTAAAATATTAACAACATGCTGTGGAATATTCAAGAGAATGAAACTGTATTTGATTATAAGGTGACAGATAAAAAGACTAGGAGTCAGGGCTGGCACTGTGGCATGGCAGCTAAAGCCACTGCCTGTGGTGCTGGCACCCCTTGTGGCTCCTGGCTTAGGTTTGGCCCAACTCCACCTGTTGCAGCCATTTGGGGAGTGAACCAGTGGATGGAAAATCTCTCTCTGCTTCTCCCTCTCTGTGTAACTCTGCCTTTCAAATAAATAAATAAATCCAAAGGGGGAAAAAAAAAAGACTGGGAGTCAGGAAATGTTTGATAGAGGGAAGCTCATTTGGCTGTGCACTGACATGTATGTAGGATTTCAAGAGGCAGAGGCTGTGGCACAGTGGGTTAAGCCATTGATTTCAATGACAACATCCCATACTGGAAGGCTGGTTTGAGTCCCTTTGCTCCTCTTCCAATTCAACTTCCTGCTAATGCATCCTAGGAAGGCAGTGGCCCATATGCTTGGGATTCTACCATCCATGTGGGAGACCAGGATGGAGTTCCTGGCTTCTGGCATTGGTCTGGACCAGCTCTGGCTGTTTTAGGCATTTGGGGAGTAGACCAGTGGATGGAAACACTCTCTCGTGCTCGCTCTCTCTCTCTCTCTCTCTCTCTCTCATACTGCCTTTCAAATAGATAAATAAATAAATAAATCTTTAAAATAAAAAAAAGCATTGCTGGGAAAGTAAGGACAGGCATTCCTGGTAAAACCTAAGCAAAGACGCAAAGGCAGAGAAGGATATATTAGAATACTGAGTACTCAGGTTTGGCCGAGGTATGGGTACATATACAAGGAAGTAACAAGAAATGAGACTGGAAAGTTTGGTTGAGGACAGTTTGTGAAGGCTTTAAGTGCCAGGTTGAAGCCTTTGATTGTGACACAATAAGCAATGGAAACAAATAGGAACACAATTTTGTTAAATTATTCTAGTCATGGTCTATATATTATGGCAAGAAGTTTACTTTAAACTATTAAAATAATCGAGGCCAGAGTAACAAGGGCATGAACTTCAAGGGTGGCAATGGACTAAGAAACAGCTGATAGGTTCTACAAACACTGGCACAGTGACCTCTACAGAATTTGGCAGTTGATTAGGTGTGGGGAAGGTCAGAGAGGAAGGAATCAAAGGCAATTCCTGGATTGATGACTTGGGGAATGTAAAATGGTTCCATTAAAAGAAAGGAGGCCAGCGCTGCGGCTCACTAGGCTAATCCTCCGCCTGGCGGCGCCGGCACACCAGGTTCTAGTCCCGGTTGGGGCGCTGGATTCTAACCTGGTTGCCCCTCTTCCAGGCCAGCTCTCTGCTATGGCCCGGGAAAGCAGTGGAGGATGGCCCAAGTGCTTGGGCCCTGCACCCCATGGGAGACCAGGAGAAGCACCTGGCTCCTGCCATCGGATCGGCGCGGTGCGCTGGCCACAGCGCACCTACCGTGGCGGCCATTGGAGGGTGAACCAACGGCAAAAGGAAGACCTTTCTCTCTGTCTCTCTCTCACTGTCCACTCTGCCTGTCAAAAATAAAAAAATAAAAAAATAAAAAAAAAGAAAGAAAGAAACAAGGAGAACAAATGGGTTTTAGTACAGGCGGAAAACTAAGAATTCATTACCAGGCAAGTTGAATTTGAGACGCCAGCTGGAACTTTTGGAGATAGGCTAACTGTATAGGATAGCTGTTGATGTCATTTACACAGAGTGATGTTCAAACGAGGAAAACTTAAAGAAAAGGAGAAGCTAGGAGCTGGTGCTGTGGTACAGCAGGTAAAGCTGCCACCTGCAGCACCGCCACCCCATATGGGCACCAGTTTGGGTCCCAACTGCTGCACTTCTGATCCCGCTCTCTGCTATGGCCTGGGAAAGCAGTAGAGGATGGCCCAGGTCCTTGGGCCCCTGCACCCACGTAGGAGACTTGGAAGAGGCTCCTGGCTCCTGGCTTCAGATGGGTGCAGTTCCAGCTGTTGTGGTCATCTGGGGGGTGAATCAGCGGATGGAAGACCCCCCACCCTCTCTCTTTCTCTGCCTCTGTCTCTCTGTAACTCTGCCTTTCAAATAATAAATAAATATTTAAAAAATGGGGCGAGGGGAAGAAAAAGAGAGGCCAAGAGGGGGAAAAGGCATTGTTAGGAAAGGAGGAAGTTAAAAAATCAAGGTGAGTGTTTACAATTTTTCTTTTTTAAATATTTTTTTAAAAAAATTTGCTATTTATTTGAAAGGCAGAGTTAGAGTGAGAGAGATCTTCCGTCTGCTGGTTCATTCTCAAGTGGACTGAGCCAGGCCAAAGGCAGTAGCCAGGAGATTTGGCCAAGTCTAGCCCAGTCTCCACATGGGTGGCAGGAGCCCAAGCACTTGCCATCACAGGTGGTGCTTTGCTCTCTACACCAAAATGCCATAGCATTTTTCAAATATACATGGAGTCAAAGGAAATAAGGCCTAAAAACTATGTAGAAACCTTGAAGAAAATAATTTCAGAAGGATCAGAGGCCAGAATATAAAAGGACAAGATTAGTCAGTAAAAAAATTGGTATGCTATTCTCTTAAGAAATTCAAGAGGTGCTGGTGCTGTGATGTAGAAGGTAAGCCTCTGCCTGCAGTGTGGGCAGCCCATGTGGGCATCAACCAGTTCAAGTTCTAGCTGCTCTACTTCTGATCCAGCTCCCCGCTAATGCCCTGGGAAAGCAGCAGAGGATGACCCAAATGCTTGGGCCTCTGTACCCATGAGGGAGATCTGGAAGAAGCTCCTGACTCCTGCCTTTGGCTTGGCCTACCCCTGGCCATTGCAGCCATTTGGGGAGTGAACAAGCAGATGGAAGATCTCTCTCTGTCTCTCCTTCTCTCTATCTCTGCCTTTCAAATAAGTAAAATAAATCTTTTTAAAAAATTCAATACTAAAGGGAAGAGAAGAGATAAGGTGATAACACAAGAAGGGAAATAAGAATTTTTTTTTTTGCTACATACAAAGTCAACTTTAAGAAGTATCTTAAGGCAGGTGTTATGGCATAACAGATTAAGCTGGCATTCCACATGGGCATCAATTTGAGTCACAGCTGCCCCACTTCCAATCCAGCTCCTTGTGAATGCACCTGAGAAAGCAGCAGACTATGGCCCAAGAGCCTGGGCCACTGCCCCCATGTGGGAGACCTGGATAAAGCTCCTGGCTCCTGGTTTTGGCCTGGCTCAGCCAGGGCCATTATGTCAATTTGGGGAATGAACCAGCAGATGGAAGTTCTCTCCCTCTGTCTTTCAAGTAAAATAAAATCCTTTTAAAAAAAATCTTAAATGATCCTGCAACAGCTCTGAACAAGTTAATTCTACCCCTTTTCCCATCTTGCTGTGAAGTTGGGCTGCCCTAAGATCTCCTATCTTTCCTTAGCATGGTAGGAAAATAGATCTTAATCAATATAAAATGTGGACTTCCAGATGAAGTATTTTTGATACAGTAGTCCTTTTTTATTTCAGTTACCTGCAGCCAACATTGTTCAACGGAAGGTCAACTACCATCAGAAGATCAACAATTTTTTTAAGATATTGTTCCTTTAAAAAATAATTTTTTTTACCACAGAGGGAGAGGGAGAGGGAGAGATCTTCTATCCTCTGGTTTATTCCCCAAAGGACTTCAACAGCTGGGGAGTCCAGAACTCCATCCAAGTCTTGCACATGGGTGGCAGGGGCCCAAGTACGTGGGCCAGCCTCTGTTGCTCTCCCAAGGGCATTAGCAGGATACTGGATGAGAAGCGGAGCATCCAAGATTTGAACCAGTGGTCATACAAGATACTGGCATCACATGTAGCAGCTTAACCCACTGCCCATGAAGCTGGCCCCAAGAAGGTCAATAGTAACCCAATGCCGTGTCACAATGCCTACATCATTCACCTCACTCAGCTCATCATCTAGCCATGTATCTTCTCATTTCATCACAAGAAGAGTGAATTCAGTACAGTAAGATATTTTGAGAAAGAGACCACATTCACTAATTTTTATTATATTGTTATACATTTTCTACATTACTACTACTTGTTACTCTCAATCTAATTTATAAATTAAACTTTATCATAAGTAATGTATGTATAGGGGAAAACACAATACACGTAGTGCGCACTACTATCTGTAGTTTTAGGTATTCACTGGGGGTACTGGAATGTATCCCCCACAAATAAGGAGAACCACTGTAATTAAAGCTAAATTAAAAAAAAAAAAAAAGCCCATGGGGCCAACACTATGGCACAGCAGGTTAATGCCCTGGCCTACACCACTGGCATCCCATACAGATGCTGGCTGGAGTCCCGGTTGCTTCACTTCCAAACTAACTTCCTGCTAATGCACCTGGGAAAGCAGCAGAGGAAGGCCCAAGTGGTTGGGCCCCTGCACCCACGTGGGAGACCTGGAAGAAGCTCCTGGCTCCTGGCTTTGGCCAGCCTTTGTCATTGTGGCCATCTGGGGAGTAAACCAGCGGATGGAAGACATCTCTCTGTCTCTACCTCTCTCTATAACTGTCTTTCAAATAAATAAATAAATAAATCTTTTAAAATAAATAAATAAAAGGCTGTTAGAGTTCTCTTTAACTATAAAATTCTGAGTCTTGTCTTGAATCTTTTTCAAGAAAGTTATGAAGATCAAACAAAATACTATGTGTCCAATCACCAAGAAGCAAGATAATGCATTAGAAAGAGTATAGCACATACTTTAGATAGGTCTGACCTGGGTTCAAGATGTTGTTCTACTGACAAAAAAATCTATGAGCTCTGGAAAATTCTTTAACACCCTTCTGAGACTGATTTAATTAGCCTATAATAACAGTATTGTGAGAATTAAATGAAATAATGTAACCTAAAATCTTTTCTGGAACAAGATAACAGATGATCTTATAAATATTACTGATACAATTAAATGACAGATCTTATAAATATTATTGACATAATTAAATAAAGGACTTGGCCCATTATAGGTGCTCAATAAATCAGAATTATGCAGATGGTAACTTTGAACTCTAAAATAAAATATAATTATTAACACATTCTTATTTATCTATGACTTGGATCTACATACAAGGGTACATCAAAAATTCATGGAAAATTGAAATAAAACACAAATTTATCTTGAAGCAAACAGTTTTGGAATCTATGCTTACCACACAGGCAGTTTTAAAATTTCACACTCTCATTCAAACCCTTGTTTACCACTAAACCATTTCTTAAGGAAAAATTGGGAAACGAGAGTTGGATAAAGGTAAAAGGAAAGGTTACAGACTGGAGGTGGCAGAAATGATTAAAAGGATGAAGAAAAGCGTTTGTTTGCCTCGGGAGCCGTACAGCTGTTGAGCTCTGGATGTTTGTCAGGCTAGAGGTTAAAAAAAGGAGAAATGCAATCAGAGCCTTGCCCCTGGCTGGCACCGGAGTGCTGAGGGCATTTCCTTCCCTCTGTGAACGCTCTGGCTCTAGTCTATGATCTACAGTAAAGCAAATAAACAATCACCACTTGGCTTCCTATTGGCACTAGGGTGAGGAGCGGTGGAGATGGGCAGGTAAGGATGATCTAACTTGAAAAACTCCCGGATAGAGCCCTACTTTACTGATCTTCCTGGGCCTATCCTTTTTTCTCATAAAACACAAGTGTGTGTACCCTGGTTTCAGAACAGGAGTTTACAAGATTTTTTTTCTTCCTTTGACCCAAGAACTAAGGAAAGAAGAATGGGGGAGCAGGTTTTTTTAATCAGAATGCCGAGTTATAAGGTGAAAGGTCGTAAACAACTCTGTCCAGGAGGCCTCCATTTCAGAACATGCCTTGGCTCCAGGCCTGGTAGTGCTGCGGCGGCGGCTGCTGCTGTGGCAGCTGCTGCCAAAACAGCCTCTTGGCATTCAAGGGAACTTGGGCACAACACAGAGCAAACAAGTGGTCTGTACTGAGCTCTGCAAAATGGGAAGACTGAAGAAACTGGAGCCTCAGAGAAACAGAACGAGAGAGACTTGCCATAGGATTTTAAACATTTAACAATTCAGACCTTATACACATGTCCCTATAAATACATTATCAACATTCCCTTGTCTCTAATATGTACCAATTCAATACCATTCTGATCCATTACTAGAATCTTTCCCTCCTCCTATTCCCTCATAATTTATGTATTTACATATTGTAAATATACCAATGTCGAGTCATCTGTTTCGTTGTAATTGATGTTTCATATTTATATATACTTTCATACTGAACTAAAAGTACTCCAGGAAGCCACAATTTTTAACTTCCAAAATTTAGAGTCTCAACTACTCTGTCCCCAGTAACTCAGTCAACAGTGTTGACGAACTCAAAACAAATCAAGCCTAGTTGGTTAACTTTCTAGAACAGGGCGCCACCTCAAACCCACACACCCTAAGGATCAACATGTTCCTGGGTTTGATACAGTATGTGTATGTGTGTTTCAACATAGTTTTCATGTCTGACTCTTGAGCTTGCTTAATACTGGGGTTGAGTTGTAACTTGTTAGCCTCAGGGTGTCAACCCAATTAAGGTGTATGAAGAAGGAACAGCAGTCAATAGGTTCTTTTTGCTGAAAGGGTAGGATTTCTACACACTCACGGGCTTCTTACTTCCTCGTCTAAACCTTGGGAACATTATCTTCCTCTTTCCAGCCTAAGAAATGAGGTAACGTTCTCGTGACACCCCAACAGATATGTGAGGGTTCTGTGAATCAAAGAAAAGAGAACTGCAGTTCTGCATACAAGTTGTTGTTATCACATTTAAGAACAAGTTCTCAGGAGTTAGCTCCCAGGCATTTTACATTTAGCAGGGAAAACCCCACCTGACAGCCAACTGAAATCAACACAAAATGAAATTGGGGCTCCCTTTAGCTTGACCCTGTGACCACCCTTCTTTCTTTCTCTTCTGATTTCCAAAAGCTTGTGGGGGTGAGGGGTGAGGGGAGCCATTTAAAACACAGCAAATTGTTCCTCCCAACAGGGGTATGGCTAGCTCTACACGGACACTTCTATTATGGCGATCTTTCTTGCTTTTCACCAGCGTGAAGGCTGCGTGGGGCAACAGATTTATGGAGGTGCCTTTGATTTTGTAGGCTGGAGGAGTCGATGAAGAGCAGAGCGAAAGTAGCTCATGAAGAAAGGGAGCGTGGAGCATCCTTTCTTTCCCCCATTTTATTTTTCTTTCCTGGAGAAGGAGGGAGGGAGAGTGTATCAGAGACTGATGGCCATACCTCACTAGGCCGGTAATGAGGTAAGCGGGGAACACAAACAAAGTGTTCCCCGACTCTGCAGGTAGAAACTGAAGAGACGAGGGGATAAGCAACAGGATGTGCACACGCCCTGTTTCCGTTCCAGAGAACAGAGAGAACAGAAAGGAGGGTACACGCGACCAGGAACAGCCTAGCGCACGGTCCTAGAGCCCCCCGGGGCGGGAGGGGTCGGAGCGGGCACCTCCGACCGCTACACCGACGTCCAGAAAAGGCTGAAGAGGGATCAGAATTAGTGACTTTTCGTCAGACAGCGGCTTTTGTTTTTTCATTAAAGATGCGGCGCCAAGAGGAGAGAGGGGGACTTCCTGAACAGTAGTAACAGCCGCACTCGCTGCCCTCTGTCCCAATCCTTAGGTATTTTTGGAGCAAAGGGATTCTTTTTCACAGACTTGCGACTTGGGCGCCAGGAGTAAACACTCGCCTCTAAATTAACTGCACTGGCTACGACTAGGCATGAAATTCCCTCATAAGCACTTTTTCCTTTTACCACAAAAAGCCGCGGCCAGACCAGAAGCATCCACACCCGCCCTCCGACGCCCACTTGTCCTACTAGGCTTCAGGGCAATAGGGACCCTCCTCCCAGCCCGCCCGGGAGAAACCGCGAGGACGCCCACCAGCCTCTCCGCCCCCCTCGCTCCTCCGCCCCCTCCTCCCTGCGCCGCCGCGCCGCCCGTGCACAACAACCATTTTCCCCGCCAGGAGCACACCGTGTCCACGCGCCGCTGTGAGCGCGCTGATTGGGCAGGCTCCTGGTAAACAAGGAGCAGGCAACCAATGAGAGAGCTGTGCACGAGGGCAGCACGAGCTCCTAGGCCGGCGCTCGCGTGGCTCCGCCAGCCCCACAACTATATAGAGCAGTTTCCGGCTCGTGGTAGAAACCTTTCTCTGCTCTTTTCACATGGGCTGCTGTTAGCCTTCCCGGCGAGAGCGCTCCTCCAGCTGTTAGGGAAAAATAAGAAAAGAACTTGTTTTTTTTGAAATCTCTTGGCAGCTTGGAAAATTCTGGACACCTTTTCTAAAACTTAATTAAGATTCATCTGTTGCTTGTGTTTTATTTTGTGTTTAAACACAGCCTGCCTAAGGACACTCTTATTCCTTAGGAAGAGTGAAATAATCTTAACTTACTGCAAAGAAGTTTGGATTTGGGGCTGTGGGTACCCCGTGCCTCGTTTTTGACTTCGTAGTCAACTCTGCCCCATCATGGTGATGTTCAAGAAGATCAAGTCTTTTGAGGTGGTCTTCAACGACCCCGAGAAAGTGTATGGCAGTGGGGAGAAGGTGGCTGGCCGGGTGATAGTGGAGGTGTGCGAAGTCACTCGGGTCAAAGCTGTCAGGATCCTGGCTTGCGGAGTGGCCAAAGTCCTCTGGATGCAGGGGTCCCAGCAGTGCAAACAGAGCTTGGACTACCTGCGCTACGAAGACACCCTCCTCCTGGAGGACCAGCCCACAGGTAAGCGGCCTGGCTCCTCGCTGGAGGGTAGAAGCTGGTTGGGGAACAGAATTGAGTAAGTGGAGCAGATAGGAAATGTTCCTTGGTTTGGTTTGGTTTACTTTTTTTTTGTTTTGGGAACACCCCCACACCCTCCAGAAAGGGTGATCTGTACAGTTTTGGGGGGATTCTGTGTTGTGAAGGTGATAGGAAGGGTATTCCCCCAGATGTTTAAAGATTTCTGTGTGCATAAATTGCTTATTCTTGGCTTGTTTGCTGTTGGACATGTTAATAGGGTAACTGTCCTGCCTTTCTACATTGGAGGGTTTTGCAACAAAATGCATCAGAATCTCTCATTGAAGAATACAAGGGATGAAAATGGGAGACTAAGATACCTCGCATGCTGCCTGAATGTCCCTTATCACACAGGTGCATTTTAAGTGTAACATAAAGCCTAATGGTTTCTTGCTTTTCTCTCTCTTCAGGTGAGAATGAGATGGTGATCATGAGACCTGGAAACAAATATGAGTACAAGTTCGGCTTTGAGCTTCCTGAAGGGTAGGTATTAGCTACATGTGTCTTTGGGCTCTTCTAACAATCTCCCCCTCCATTGATACCTTAACTGTTCTTGAAGAGCTTTTTAAAAATAATTGTTTACTTTTTCCTATCGCAGGCCCCTGGGAACATCCTTCAAAGGAAAATATGGTTGTGTAGACTACTGGGTGAAGGCTTTTCTTGATCGCCCCAGCCAGCCAACTCAAGAAACAAAGAAACGCTTTGAAGTGATGGACCTGGTGGATGTCAATACCCCTGATTTAATGGTGAGGCTCATTTTAAGAGTCAGTTCTCTTGGGTCCCAGGAGTGGTACCTAATTATATTAGGTGTTCTATTGCGGCATCTCAAAACATCTTTTTCCCTCTCCTTCTCCATAGGCACCTGTGTCTGCTAAAAAGGAGAAGAAAGTTTCCTGCATGTTCATTCCTGATGGGCGAGTGTCTGTCTCTGCTAGAATTGACAGAAAAGGCTTCTGTGAAGGTAAAAACCTAACACTCAGAATGAGTAGAAGAGTACAACAGCAACGTGGGTGTGGCTGCAGGACATGGGATGGGACAGAGGGTACGCCTGAGATGGTGCTGAGGATCAGTTAATAACGTTGCCTTCCTTCTCATGGCTAGGTGATGACATTTCCATCCATGCTGATTTTGAGAATACATGTTCCCGCATCGTGGTCCCCAAAGCGGCCATTGTGGCCCGCCACACGTACCTTGCCAATGGCCAGACGAAGGTGCTGACTGAGAAGTTGTCATCAGTCAGAGGCAATCATATCATCTCAGGGACGTGTGCATCATGGCGTGGCAAGAGCCTTCGGGTGCAGAAAATCAGGCCTTCCATCCTGGGCTGCAACATCCTTCGAGTGGAATATTCCTTACTGGTGAGTAGGGTGGCTCCTGTGATGTGCTACAACAGTCATGTTTTCTCTACACCTCTTGTCTAATAGACTGTCATCTTCCTTCTAGATCTACATCAGTGTCCCTGGCTCCAAAAAGGTCGTCCTTGACTTACCGCTGGTCATAGGGAGCAGGTCAGGGCTGAGCAGCCGGACATCCAGCATGGCCAGCCGAACCAGCTCTGAAATGAGTTGGATAGATTTGAACATCCCAGATACCCCAGAAGGTGAGCAAACTCCAGTGTCTTCTCTTCCCCTCTGCCCTGCTTGGGTATGTAAAATGGCTGTGACCCAGTCTTATTTTTGGTCAGGCTGCTTACCCCCCTGTTTCTCTTTCTAGCACCCCCTTGCTATATGGATGTTATTCCTGAAGATCACCGTTTGGAGAGTCCCACCACTCCTCTGCTGGATGACGTGGATGGCGCTCAAGACAGTCCTATTTTCATGTATGCTCCTGAGTTCAAGTTCATGCCACCACCCACTTACACAGAGGTGAGAACTGTCATTTGTACTGTTCATTTGTCCTAAGGCCTCTGTAGGAAATTGACTTGGAGTGTTACACAGGTTCTTTAGTTCTTAGGCATACTAAAATGATCTCTTCTTTCTTCCTCCCAGGTGGATCCCTGCATCGTCAACAACAATGTGCAGTGAACACGTGGAAGAAGAGCAGCTGTGCCCACTTGTTTCTTTCTGCCTCTCTTCCTGGACTGGTTTTTCAGAGACTTAGTCTCTGCACTGGGGTGTGGGTCCTCCCCAGCCTCTGACCTCCTAATGTTGTAGGAGGTGATCAGCAGGCAATCTCTTGGGCCTTAAAGGTGCAGACTCGTGGTCAGCCAGCGCAATGTGATACAGGAGTGTTTGCTGGGTGGGTTTGAAAACACAGTTCCAGCGACTCAGGCCCAGCCTGTTTTCTCAGCTGTTCTTGAGGCATTTCACTAATTGAGTCAGGGATGTAAATGGCCTTTTGGTGAGGTCTTCCCAAGGTGGTTTTGGGAGAGACAATGGTTCGTTGTAACAACATGAGACCTTGAACTAACGTGCCATGTGAGATGGAGTCATTTTAGCAAAGTGGCAAAATGAAAAGAATCATGGCCAAAACTTTGGGAAGAGGAGGTTCTTAAAATCAGTGTTTCCCTTTTTCCTTTAATGGGAAATTAAAAAAAAAACCCTGCAGGGCTGGTTTGGGTTGAGCTTTGGAGAAAACTTCCCTGTGAATTAAAAGAAGCTGCTGTAAGGTTATCTTTGCTTAGAATGTACTTTTACCTGGCTTAAAGCAGTAGTGACTATGCTCCACCAAAGGTCTTAAAAGCCATTTTTAGAGCCTATTGCACTGTGACTCCTATGGAAACATTTTCATATAGGAGAATGTTTTTCTTTTTATGTGACTCCTTGGAATTGATTCTGAGGTGATACTCTTAGCACTTTAGTTCTGTCAAACATTTTTTTTCTTATTGCAAATTAAGCTACAACTGATCTATGTCTCTAGGGATAAGCACAATGGCCAAAAAAAAAAAAAAAGAGAGACTTTGTCCCAGTGTACAGAATGACAATTCTGACACTCTAATCCTATGAAAAGGTTGCTGTTTTATAAAACCTTGTCCACTGTGACTCTCCAAACCTAAGGCGGAACTCTGCATCAGAGGGCCTCCAGACGCTGCCGTGAGAAACTGGAGGGCAAGTCTTCACTCAGGTCCTCTGTACCCTTAGCGTTTGGTCAGTCAGCATCAGCCATAGCACTTTGTTCGCTGTCCTGTGTCAGAGCACTGAGCTCCACCCTTTTCTGAGAAATACAGCCAGAAAGTATGTGAGCTGAAGGTGTTTCACTTTGTGTTTTTGTATTTTAATTGTGTATCTTTTTGTATGATAAAATCTATATTTTGTACTTAACCAAATATATTTTTCACCCCAGATGGGGCATTTGTAAAAAATAAAAAATTTTTAATGGCAAAATGTGTTTTTCTTCTTGTCTGTGAGTCGGCATTGGAGCAGTTCTTAGAAGGCATCCTAAAACAACTTTCCCCCACTTCACAAAAAACTCCATGAAAACTTGTGGAGAGAACACTCGCTGTTGACCCTGAAGTCTATGGGGGCTTGGGGATGTGAAGAGAGAAGGAATCTGAACCAGTCTGGGCTTCCCAATTTACCAAAGAACTGTAGGGGGAACTGCTGGTGGGCTAAGCTAGTTCACACATCCATAGCTAATCATTACTCAGTTCAGGAATTGCTGAAATACGGGGATACAAGGTTTATGAGGAGATTGGGAAGGAAAGGGTCAAGGTTTTTCATAACGGTTTCATCATAGGGTTTCTTCCCAGTATAAACCTGGTTTACTTGGTGTATGTGCTGACAATAACTATCCAAGACTTCTAAGAGCTTACTTAGAAGTATCAAAATCTTTGGAAGCAGCTACTTTTTTTTTTTTTTTTTAAATTTCTGTAGTTTGTAGCCTGGTTTCTGGCCAAGCATACAATATAACCCAGTAAATGCTGAATATGCAACCCTACGCTCAATTAGGATATGCCTTGGCAGTTTCTATGTCTTCCTTAGGGGTATAACAATAGGCTGATCTCATGATTTCACTATAGTTGATTTTTGAGAAATTCTGAGATGGCAGAGGGTAACACATAATACTTGGTGATTTAGATCTTCTGACACAGGTGTAGTCCTGACCATACTTGGGTTTGTTATGGATTTCCACATACTAATTCCTAATACTGGGCTCCCAGAGTTCTATATAAAATTGGTGTGAATTGAAACACAAAGTGAAGTTGATCCTTTTCCATTGAATTGTTTGTTTGTTTTTCATTCTCTGTAACTCTTGCTATCTTCTCCTGGCCCTCTTTGACTGTTTTTTCATTATCAATGTATCATTCTCTAGTGCTCCCTGTCACTATGGTGACTGCACCCCACCCCTTCCTCACCTGTTCAAGAATTTTTAGTGGCACCTCCCCTTGGAATTTGTGACCAGGAAATTAGGTCAAAGTTGATGGAAAAGTTTTTACCTGTAGCTTGTTTTCCAGGGACTGAAGGGTAGAGCAAGGACAAGAGCCGCCCAGAGGGCAAAACAAAGAGATGGAGAGACGGAGAGACTGTGTGAGGCAGGAGCACTGTTGGCATCCACAGTCTGGCCACTGGTACCTGACACGAAAAGGAAATGGCAGGGAGAGGACACTTAACTAACACCATGGCCTCTTCAGAGACTTGCGGGACCGTGATGTGTGCATCCCCTCCTGACACCCTAATGCCCCAATCCAGCCCCGTCCTCTAGAACTTTCTATGACGACAGAAACGTTCTGAATCTGTGTTTTCCAGCACAGTAGCTACTAACCACACATGGCTACTTACCTCTGAAATGTGGCTACCTTGACTGACGCACTAAATTTTTAATAACAGTTTCGTGTGACTAGTGACTGTGGCACTGAGCAGTGCAGCAAAACCTGAGGCAGGAAGCAGCCGCTAGAGCTGTCCCTCCGCAGGAAACCCATCCCTCCTAGAGGGCTTGGAAGGCGCCACACTGCTTCCTTCCATGCCCACCTCCAGCTCACCCCGGGATGTTTTCTGCATAAACTAGCTGAAGCACACGTCCCTGGTGCTGCCGCAGCTGTTTCCCCACTTGAGTGGGTGGATATTTGGGGGCTTATTTTCCCATGAGAAGTCACGTGCCTCTCAATTTTTAAGAAGCTGTACCCTTCATAGACACGTGGCCATTAGAGGAGAGTTAGTTCCGAGTATCATTGATTCATGAGGTCCACTCTGGTTTAGGAAGATCTGAGACAACTCAGAAAGAAAACTAAAGAAATAAAGGAAATTAATTAACATGAAAAAGGCAGGTAATTCCAAACCCGGGAACTTGGCTACCCTGATAGCTCAGAAAAGACTGGAAATAAGATCTCGCTTGGCGTGAGCATTGGAGAGACGATCTGAGCAAGCATATGGTTAGCGAAGACCAGTCACACAGGAGCCGATGGACATGAAGTGCATGAAGCAGGGGTCTCTGCCTGATTCAACAGGCTGCAGACCCTCCTAGAGGTCTTTCCTCAGACCACCTGTAAGTGTTGGGATGCATAAGGTAGAAAGGAAAATGTTTACTGACCCTCCAGAGGCCATAGTACCTGACCCAAGCACCCTGACTACAACAGTTCTGGACTGGGAGACCATAAGATTTTGTTCCTTTTTTGTTCTGATCCCACATCCACCTCCATTTCCTAAGTTGAAAAACCCTATTTCAGAGATGGTTACCCATCCTGAGTTTGCAGGTCCTCACCCAATCGGTGAGTGTAGAACCTGGAAAATGTTTGGGGATTAACCTTCCTATACTATTAAGGAGAACAGGGATAGTGTTGTAGTTAAGCACATGAACCCTATAGCCAAATTTTCTAAATTCAAGTCCTGTTCCTACTACTTAAAAAGCTGTGTGACCTTGGGAAGGTTGTTAAGTCCGTCTGTGCAAAGTTCATTTGTATAATAGGTAATAACAGGGGCCACATAACAGGCTAAGCCTACCCCTGTGACACTGGCATGCCATGTAGGTGCCAGTTTAAGACCCAGCTGCTCCTCTTCTGGATCCAGCTCCCCGCTAATGTACCTGGGAAAGCAGTGGAAGATGGCTCAAGTCCTTGGGCCCCTGCACCCACATGGGAGACCCAGAAGAAGCCTCCTAGCTTCAGCCTGGCCCGTTGTGGCCATTTAGGGAATGAACCAGCAGATGGAAGATTTCTTTCTGTCTCTCCTTCTTTCTCTGTAACTCTGATTTTCAAATAAATAAAAATTTTAAAAGATTTTTTCTTAAATAGGGAATAACAGTAGTACCTTCAGAAGACTGTGAGGATTAAAACGTATATGTAGGGCAGGTGCCGTGCAGCAAGTTAAGTCACCACTTGGGATGCCCACATCCCACATCAGAGTGCCTCAGATCGAATCCCATCTCTACTTCTTCTTCATTTCAGCTTCTTACTAACACATCTGGGAGGCAGCAGGTGACAGCTCAAGAACTGAGTCCCTTCCAACCATGGAGGAGACCTGGGTGCAGTTCTTGGCTTTGACTGGGCCCGCTCAGACTACTGCCACCATTTAGGGTAGTGAATCAGCAGATGGAAGATTCTCTCTCTCTCTGTCTCTCTCTCTCCCTTCTGCCACTCTGCCTTTAAAAACAAACAAACAGCCGGCGCCGCGGCTCACTAGGCTAATCCTCCGCCTTGCGGCGCTGGCACACAGGGTTCTAGTCCCAGTCAGGGCACCGGATTCTGTCCCGGTTGCCCTTCTTCCAGGCCAGCTCTCTGCTATGGCCCGGGAGTGCAGTGGAGGATGGCCCAAGTGCTTGGGCCCTGTACCCCATGGGAGACCAGGATAAGCACCTGGCTCCTGCCATCGGATCAGCACGGTGCGCAGGCTGCAGCGTGCCAGCCGCGGCGGCCATTGGAGGGTGAACCAACGGCAAAAGGAAGACCTTTCTCTCTGTCTCTCTCTCTCACTGTCCACTCTGCCTGTCACAAAATATATATATATATATATATATATATATATATATATAAATGGCAACTGGAGCCGGCGCCGTGGCTCACTTGGTTAATCCTCCGCCTGCGGCGCTGGCATCCCATATGGGTGCCGGGTTCTAGTCCCGGTTGCTCCTCTTCCAGTCCAGCTTTCTGCTGTGGCCTGGGAGTACGGTGGAGGATGGCCCAAGTGCTTGGGCCCTGCACCCACGTGGGAGACCAGGAGGAAGCACCTGGCTCCTGGCTTCGGATAGGCATAGCTCCGGCCGTAGCGGCCATTTGGGGAGTGAACCAATGGAAGGAAGACCTTTCTCTCTGTCTCTCTCTCTCACTGTCTACAACTCTACCTGTCAAATTAAAAAAAGAAGGAAAGAAAGAAAAAAAGAAAGAAAGAAAGAAAGAAAGAAAGAAAGAAAGAAAGAAAGAAAGGAAGGAAGGAAGAAACTAAGTGCTTGGTACTTACAATAAAAGAGGGAGGAGTGGGCATTTGGTGTCACCATTGGGATGATGCAGGGGACACTTGCATCCCCCATCAGAATGTCTGAGTTGGAGTCCTGGCTCCACTCCTGATTCCAGCTACCTGCTAATGCACACCCTGGAAGCAGTGGTGATGGTTCAAGTACTTGGATCCCTGCAACCCGTATGGGAGATTAGGATTAAGTTCCTGCCTCCTGACTTCAGGCCAAACCCAGCCACTGCATGCACTTGGGCCACTGCATGCACTTGGGAACTACACCAGCAGATGGAAGCAATCTCTCTCTCTCTCTCGCTCTCGCTCTCGCTCTTCTCTCTCCACTCCCCTCCTCTCAAATAAATTAATAAAAATTTTAAAAAGAAAATGCAAAGACATATTCACCATCACTTTGAATAATTTACTCCTAGTCATGTCCCAACCACAGCTCTCTCTCGGACCTATCAGATAAGGCCTCTCTCCCTTTGCTCCTCTTGATTTCCTTCCTGCGTTAGGGAAACAAAATAATCCTGGGAAGACACCAGTGTATAGGAGCTGACTCAGCCTGGAGTTAATATGGCAGGGGAAGGCAGTTCACTGCTGGGATTCTCCTCCCTCCCCGGGCCAGCACAGGCCTTCTATACATACACTCGGCATCTCACGGTACAGACCTGGGAGAACCAGGGTTTTCTCTCCCACACTCCCAGTGTGCTTCCCAGGCCCGTGGATTAAGCCTGTCACCTTCTGGAAATTAACTGAGCTTTCTTAACTTTGTAAGATACAACTTCAGGGAAAAACTTCCAGTTGGCATGATAAACTAAGAAACAGAAAGTGCTGGGTTCACAACGCTACACTACAAAATGTCTTTTTCCAAGGTCTTGTGTCTCCTTTGACGTTCTTCCTTGAGGTGGACTAGACTGAGTAGCACAAAGGTCACTGGCAATGAGCCCACTGATGAGGCCTGGCTTAGCCTCATTAGGCTATTCTTGTTCTATCCTTAACTTTCCTTCGGCTCGACCCTCCCCTACTCTTGGTTGGGCCTGTTACATAAGAAGGAAAGAATGGAAAGACTCTGAAGACTAGGATTCTTCTGACTACCAACTGATTGGTCATCTCCAAGCAATGGAATGATGGGAGAAGGAAGATGAGGACAGTGTGAGGACAGGATTATGAATTCCACGTGCCTGGTGTCCTGGGACCTCGAGCTGGGTCCATTGTCAGTCCTTGCTGGGTGATGGAGCCGCTGACTAGACCTCTCCAAGTAAATCAAATGGTCAGTAAACAGGTTCTTGGAAGCGTCTGGCCAAGTGCCCGGCTTGTTTATTTTTAGCTCCCTGTACAGATGGACAGAAAGGTTTCAGTCACTAGGAAGGAATGAGGTGTTAGGGGCATGAGAACTGTGCTCCCCTTATATGGCTCTGTGGTTGGAGACCACTCCCTCTCCACCTCACCTGTCTAATTCTGACTGCTTCCTTCCTCTACACAGACTCACAGTGAATCCTTTGTCTCCTGTTCTCATAAGTCTCACTATTCCTGCTCTTTCATGCTTGCCTTACCTTCCAGTTCTGTGGAAACTTAGCTTTCTGTTCAAAACTCCAGATCCCTGTAGATCCATTTAGGCTCCATCTTCCCTTGGCCTTCACTTTTTTTTTTTAAGTTTTTATTTTTATTTTTAAAGATTTATTTGTTTATTTGAAAGGCAGAGTTACAGAGAAGTAGAGGCAGAGAGAGAGAGAGAGGTCTTCCATCCACATGTTCTCTCCCCAGATGACTGCAATGGTCAGAGCTGTGCCAATCCTAAGCCAGGAGCCTGGAGCTTCCTCTGGGTCTCCCATACAGGTGCAGGGGCCCAAGGACTTGGGCCATCTTCTACTGCTTTCCCAGGCTATAGCAGAGAGCCGGATCGGAAATGGAGCAGCCGGGACTTGAACCAGCACCCACATGGGATGGCAGCACTGCAGGTGGTGGCTCTACCTGCTATGCCACAGCTTCAGCCCCTGGCCTTCTCTTTAGAATGGATACTTTTTTATATCTAAAGACTACTTCCTCCTCTCCCCCTTGTTTTTTCCTGTATCTCAGAAGCTGTTCTGATATTGCCTACCTGCTCTGTTGTTGGAGAAGGGAATTCCTGATACAAGTGCTCCAAGGTCGATGCGAAGCAGGAGGGGAGATGAATTGGGGAAGAGAGATCATTTGTGATTCTTGTTTCTCTTCCTACATCTTGATTTTAGCAGAAGTTGGTGAACTGAAGCACAGCTGGAGGAAACGCTAAGCCAGAAGCAGCAAACAGAAGGCCCATGGACTGAACCAGATTGCAGATTTTCAGAAACATTTATAGTTCTTCTCTTTAAAAAAACTGAATTGAAGGGCCGGCGCTGCGGCATAATGGATGGGGCCACTGCCTGCCGTGCCGGCATCTCATGTGGCCGCTGGTTGGAGTCCCGGCTGCTCCACTTCTGATCCAGCTCTGCTATGGCCTGGGAAAACAAAGGATTATGGCCCAGGTATTTGGGCCCCTGCACCCACATGGGAGACCTGGAGGAAGCTCCTGGCTCCTGGCTTCGTATCTGCTCAGCTCCAGCCATTGCAGCTATTTGGGGAGTGAAACAGTGGGTGGAAGATCTCTCTTTCTGTGTTTCCTCTCTTTGTGTAACTCTGACTTTCAAATAAATAAATAAATCTTTTTTAAAAATTGAATTGATTATAAACATTTAAAATCCATAGTTCACTCTAATCGATTGCTCTGGATTCTCTTTAAGAAGCAATTGCATTGGTAACACTGAGCTGCGCTCCTTCATGGCATCAAGCAGCTGGAGCTGAAGGGCTCAGGCAGGCCCTGGGCAGCCAGTTCTTACCTCATGCCTCATGCTCTCTGCTTCACTTCTCTGCACCTGTCTGTCTCCTGTCCGGGGTGCAGGTTTGTCTTAGGTTGTCGCCTCTGCTCTAAGTAGAGCTCCTCAAGCATTTCTTCTAAGATTCAGCACAGTGAACCATTTTTCTCTAAGGTCCCAAGAGCATTCCAAAGTAGCCATCACAAACCAGAAATGTCTTTGATGTTACTTATATTTTGTATCTAAAAAGCACAAATTTTGATCTACCCTGCATAATATATTTGGGTTGGTTTTAGTATAAAAGTAGTTTATCTCCCCAACCAAGTCATTCTTTTTTCCCAACGAAATCTTAAAGTAAAACAGACATTTGAGAAGATGTGCCAAATGTATTCTATGGCTCCAGATAAATCTTAAAACGTCATTTCAAGAATAAGCCAATTTAAGCAACAATGTATAAAGGCATGACATGACAAAGAGAGGAGATAAAGGCATGGAGAGAGAGCCAAGAAGAAAAGAATCTGCGAGATGAGAATGAGTCTGAGTGGGGTCAGTGCTGTGGCCCTGCTTGTGACTCTGCCAACCCATAATGGAGTGCTAGATGGAGTTTCTGCCGCTCCACTTCCAAGCTAGCTTCTCTCCATGTGCATGGGAAGCCAGCAGAAGATGGCACAGTATTTGGGTACCTTCCTTCCATATGGGTGACCAGGATGGAGTTCCTCACTTCTGGCTTTGTCTTGGCTCAGACCAGTTGAGGCCATCTGGGGAGTGAACCAGAGGATAAAAGATCTCCCTCTGTTGCTCTGATTTTCATAGAGAGACAGAGATCTTCCATCCACTAGTTCATTCGCCAAGTGATCACAACAGCTGAGGCTGGGCCAGGCTGAAGCCAGGAACCTAGAACTCCATCCGGGTTGCCGTGTGAGTGGCAGGGACCCAACCATTTGGGCTGTCTTCTACTGCTTTCCCAGGTACATAACAGGGAGCTGGATCAGACGTCGAAAAGCCAGAACCTGAACCTGTGCTGATATGTGATGCTGGTATCACAGATAGCAGCTTAACCCGTTGTGCCACAACATGGTCCCAATAAATAAATATTTTAAAAAAAATTAGTCTGATAAGTCTGCCTCCTGGTCCCAAGTCCTCAGTCTGGCCTGTCCCAGTCCAGTTCCTGGGAAGCTGGAGATATCCCTGATCTCTCCGGACAGGTGTTAGCGTAGTGGCTCAGCGTAGAAAACAAGACCCGAAAGAGGAGCTAAGCCAAGTAAGGGAGAGGTGAGGGGCTGTGGGCAGCCAAGTGTGGTTGGACAGGAAAGCTGTCCAGGTGCCAGGAAAGAGGCTTGGAGAAAGGAAACAGAGGACTTAGGAAAGGGCTGGTTAGCATTTGCCCTTTCTCCCACTAGGCCCTTCTTTGTTTCATTTCCTTTCACCACTCTGCCTGACACAAAAGCGGTAAAAGCATTAACTTGGTGACCTCAAGAGATGGAATTTCTGCTCCCAAACGCCTACATCTCCGGCTGCAGCAGAACATACGAAGAACGAGCTCCAGGGCTGCTTTCCCTGTGCAGCCTGGCCTCCACCATTCTCCCTACAATCTGCGTCCCCAGTTTAGGTGGGCTTCTCCCCCCCCCCCCCCCCACCAGCTCCCTCCTATTCCAGGACTATCAGCGCTGCCCTGCGAATGACAAAGAATGTTAGAGACAGAATTTAGAATTTGGATCTTTCTGCTTTCCTAAACGGTACATGGAGAGAGATGGAATCACACAAGGAGGATCTTTCAGGAAGGGGCAAGGGTCTAAGTTTTGAGGCATACATCCACAGCTGAGGATCCTGGGAGCAGGGAGATTTGAGAATAGAAAATAGTCCCAGACTCCAAAGTCACGGGGATAGCAGCCCTCCCGGCCTAGATCAGGATTGGGTCTGAGGAATCCTGGATTCTTTCCTCTCCAGTCCTGCAATCAGGGTTGGATCAGCGTCTTCCCACTGATTCCCACTAGGGTTGCCTTGGGATGAGGAGGACCCTCCCTTCCCTCTAGGATACAAAGACGCAAATTAAGGCCTGCTGGATTTAGGCAAAGTCTTGTATTTCCTTTTTTTTTTTTTTTTTTTTTTTTTAAGATTTATTTTAGAGGCCGGCGCCGTGGCTCACTAGGCTAATCCTCTGCCTGAAGCACCGGCATCCCATATGGGCTCTGGTTCTAGTCCCAGTTGCTCCTCTTCCAGTCCAGCTCTCTGCTGTGGCCTGGGAGGGCAGTGGAGGATGGCCCAAGTGCTTGGGCCCCTGCACCCACATGGGAGACCAGGAGGAAGCACCTGGCTCCTGGCTTCGGATCGGCACAGCGCTGCCCGTAGCGGCCATTTGGGGAGTGAACCAACGGAAGGAAGACCTTTCTCTCTGTCTCTCTCTCACTGTCTCTAGCTGTCAAACAAACAACAACAAAAAATTTATTTTATTTATTTGAAAGACAGAGCAAGAGTGAGAGCGAGAGCGAGAGAGAGAGAGACCATCCATTGGTTCACTCCCCAATTGGCTGCAGTGGCTGGAGCTGTGCTGATCTGAAGCAAGGAGCCAAGAACTTCTTCCAGGTCTCCCACGCAGGTGCAGGGGCCCAAGGACTTGGGCCGTCTTCTACTGCTTTCCTAGACCATAGCAGAGAGCTGGATTGGAAGTGGAGCAGCCGGGACTAGAACTAGTGCCCATAAAGGATGCCAGCACTGCAGGCCAGGGTTTCAACCCACTGTGCCACAGTGCCAGCTCCCAAAGTCTTTTCTGAGGCAATGCCAGGAAATTAGAACTCCTTAATTTAAGCTCTGTGGTCCCAAATGACCTTGGGGAAAAGGCAGACTTCAGTTGGGGAAAGGTCAGTAGAGTAGAAGTCTCCCCTGGTCTGGCCAAATTAGCTAACTGAGCAATTCTGTCTAGACAATTTCTCTTTTCTGTCTTCTGGCCAAATGTGACATACAAGGGCCCTTAAAAAAATTCATGATAAAATGGAATTAAAAGATGTTGTTTTTGGTGCAAAATATTTTGAAATCCATGCATATTTTTGTTGTTTTGTTTTTTTAAGAAATATTCATTTGAAAGGCAGAGTTACAGAAAGAGAAGGACAGAGAGATCTTCCATCCGCTGGCTCACTCCACAAATGGCACAATGGCTGGCGTTCTGCCAGGCCAAAGCAAGGAGCCAGGAGCCAGGAGCCTCCTCTGGGTCTCCATGTGGGTGCAGGGTGATGCTTTCTCAGGCGCATTAGCAGGCAGCTGGATTGGAAGTGGAGCAACCGAGACATGAGCCTGTCCCATATGGGATGCTGGCATTGCAGGCAGCAGCTTAGCCCATTATGCCACAATGCTGGCTCCAGCATAGATTTTAAATAATATGCACTTTCCTTTTTTTTTTAAGATTTATTTATTTGAAAGAGTTATAGAGAGAGGGAAAGACAGAGACAGAAGTCTTCCATCCACTGGCTCACTCCCCAGATGGCTGCAATGGCCAGAGCTGCACCAATCTGAAACCAGGAGCCAGGAGCTTCCTCTGGGTCTCCCACGCGGGTGCAGGGACCCAAGGACTTGGGCCATCTTCTACTGCTTTCCCAGACCATAGCAGAGAGCTGGATTGGAAGAGGAGCAGCCGGGACTAGAACCATCATCCATATGGAATGCTGGCGCTTCAGGCCAGAGCTTTAACCCACTGCGCCACAGCACCAGCCCCAATAATATGCACTTTTATGATCTTTTTAAAGATCCTTCATATGCATACATTTCAAAATTTTTGCACAAAAAATATTTTAAATTCCATTTTCCATGAACCTTTTAAAGTACCCTCATATGAAAGGAGATGGCAGCTCCTGCCCTCCTAACCTCTTCCTCAGCCACATACCTATTGGTGGCCTGCTTGATTTGAGTTCTAGCCTGCAGATGGTGACCTTGAACTCTGCTTCGGGGTTTGTCTCCTTTCTTGCTAGTTGACAAAATTGCTGATCTTCCTGCTACTTGGCTGAAGCAGGTTCTTGGAAACGACTGGCTAGCTGCCTGAGGTATCTTTAGCCTGCCTGGGCTGAAAATAGGGTGGGGAAATCCAGTGGATGGCAGGAGTTCAGCAAAAGTGGATGTGTCCTGCCTCTGTTCTCAGAAGCATCTGGACTTTTGTGGGTAGATCAGGACTTTTGTGGGTAGATCGGTATCATCCTGTGGTGTGGGAGCTAGAAGTCCTCCTAGCGGCCATCTGTCCAAATCCACATTTCACACAGGAGGAAATTGATGCATGCAAACTCACAGGACTTTCCCAAAGGTACAAAGCGACGGAGCGGTGAGGCTGGATCACAAGAGGTGTTTTGTCTAACTGAGGTGGCAGTTTTTCACTTGGCTTAGTTCCTGACGAGTCCACACCTACAAGCCCCTCTCCCCTCTTTCAAAGTTCAAACTGCAATAGAAATGCATCAAGGAAAGGAACCACGGATGCTTAGTCATCCTTTCCCCTTGACCTCTGACCTTCCGTTTTCTTTGTTTTCCACTCCCAGTAGAAATTACATGTTGCATCCAGGGCTCCCAGTAAGGCCGCCCTCAAACCGCTTGAGTCCTAGAGCGTGTGTACAGACAGACCCCACTCTCAAGCTGCCTGCCCAGAGTGAGAGGGGGCCAGGAGGCTAAGGATAGATCACAGGGCAGAGAAGGGCAGGATTCTTGCCGTAGAACTGATCCTGCTTGGGGCCAGCGCAGCCCAGGCTGTGAGTTTGAGAGTGATCTGTTGTTCAGTGTAAACAGGCTGCAGCAGGCTGGCGGCATGAGGGTGAGCAGGTGCCGTGTGGGTCCTCTGTTCACAGTTTGTAACCCTAACCTCTCAGGTGGTCCCCTGGAAGGAAGGGTAGACCTGACCTGGCGACTGGGCCCCGGGGTTTTAGCCCTCGTCTGCCTGAAAGCACCTTCAGTTAAGTTGGGGAAAGGTCCATGAAGACAGCCTAGCTCATAACTGGAACTTCTCCAGGATCTGGGGAAGCTGCTGGGTCTCGTGTCTCAGGTTTTGTCCAGCAAAGTCATCTGCCAGAGGGGCAGGAGGCCAGACAGGGTCGAGTCCAAGAAGGCTGCGCTTTCCCACACCTTGTCTTTGAGGGAGCACAACAGATCCCAAGTGGCCACGGCGACCTTTGTCCTCCTTTTGCAGTTGCACATGCAGGGCGGTGGAAGTGAGGATGTGGCCACAGCCCTCCTGTGCTGTCTCTCAGCCAGAACTTTTGTTCTCAGTCTTTTAAGTTCCCAGAGTGGAATTAAATGGGATTTAGTGGGTGGCTCTGCCCAAACACAGACCAAGGTCCAGCTGACCAGGTTAGGACTAGTGTGTGTATGTAAAAAGAAAGGCAAAAGTTAAATTGTCAGAGTCTTTGACTAAAGTGTTTTGTCGGTCTCTCCCTAACTACAACCACAGGCTGAAATATAATTATGGGAAACCCCACTTCAGTCCGCTGGCCCCTCCCAACCTCCACTCACACAATACCTTAGAGAGCCAGAAAAGGAAACACGTCAATCATCACAAATTGCTCAATAACTCTGGAATGTTCTGTTTCTATTCTTGTTTCCTTCTCTGCTTTCTTGGCTACTTCTATCCTAGCACCTACCAACACATCCAAATTGGGCTTTTAACGTGCTTTCTGTCCGTGGAGCCTCAGCCTCTCTTCATTGTCTGCAATGGGGACAGAAATACCTCGTTCTAGATCGTCAGTCTCTATCCTTTGACGCTGTAGGGATTCAGTCAGGCCGTCTAAGGCACTTGGGGAATTTCTCGAAGGTTCTCCTGCATTCTGACTTGCAAATGCTCAGAGTCACTATGATAGCATCCCAGATATCTGTGCATGTCTCCTGATTCAGTTCCTATTCTGGACACGCAGCTCGCCCGTGACTGCGGCATGGCAAGTGCCTGCAACCAATCAGCTCACCTAGGGCTTCCTCGGAAGCCAATCAGAGCCTAGGGAAGTGACCTCACCCAAGGGAAACTGTGTGGGTGCAGCTCTATGAGTGTCCCTAAGTCACTCTCCTCCTCCCCACCCATCTTACTTCCTGTAAAGCAACACCGCCTACTCCCCTCCCCCCAGAAGGGAGTGAGAAAGGCTAACTAAATTCCACACAGGGAAGAAGCAAAAGAGAAACTGCACACACCAGCTTCTGCAGGTGCAGAGTAGGACATGGGGGCCCCCCTCTGCACAGACGTGCCTTCCCAAGTGGGGCCTCCAGGCTGGCAGGAGTCAGCGCCTCTCCCCTCCTCCCTCCCTGCACCTGGCTTTCTTGATTCTCTCCATAAAAATAGCTGGAACCACTCTTTGTAAATAAGGACAAGGTGAAGGTCAGGTGTGGGAAAGAGAGGGCCTGTGACCTTGTGAACAGGTGTGAACAGAGGCGATCCCAGCCCCGCAGCCTGGGAAGCGGAGGCTCGGCAGCTGGCAGGGGTGCCGGCGGCAGGGCTGTTTTTCTCGGCAGCTCGCTCTGCAGAGCCCTGCAGATGAGTTTCCTGGTAGCCCAGATTGCATGTATCCTGTCATGGCCGTGATGAGGAAGGGACAAGGACAGCAAGGCCGTGATCCTATATTCACATGAGACTCAGATCAGCATCCCCGTCATTCCCCTAGCCTCTCCCACCAGGCCTCATCCAGGACAGGGAAACAGATAAAAGGCTTTTATTTAAAAATATAAAACCGGCTCCCACCCCAGTGACCTCTGTCAAGAGTAGTAAAATGGGCTGGGGGCGTGTGTGTTGCTGTCTCAGCTCCAAAAAGCTGGGTTCCTCTGTCTATTCTCCTTACTGGTTTCACACAGTGAGGACGTGGGTCTTCTTCCCTCTCCCCAAGAGAGGAGGTAACACAAAAGCAGGAGGAAGGGAAGGAGAGACTGCTGTCTGGCACCGCTGTCCACTTGTGGCTCCGAGGACAAACACAGGTGATCTGGACACTGACCAAATGAGTTCTCATGCAAACCAAACAGGGACAGCTACTGCCTGCATCCCACATGAAGAAAGATGTGAGTCCAGGCCCTTCTTCAGTATATAGCCTCATCCATATTGTCATCACTGTCACCCCCAAAATCCTCTCCATTGTCAAAATATGACATGATGTAATCAGTTTCCTGAAATGAAAGAAAAAAGTACAATCCGGCATCATCTTGGCATTCTTGATGCCTGGGTCCCAAGCCCCTTCCCTCCAAACTCCCACCACTCCAAGCCTGCACAGCCCTTCCACCTGCAGCTGGTCTGAGAAGGGCCTGGGGGCACAGGAAGAGGAGGGAAGCCTCTACTCGGGAGACAGTTAAGTGTCTCTCAGAACACCTTGGCATAAAGAGCTGAGATCCCAGAGCAGGAGGAGAGGAGGGGGTCCTCTTCACCTCCTCATGTTCTTCTTCATCATACTCCTCCTCCTCTTCCTCTTCCTTCTCTTCTTCTTCTTTATCCTCCTCTTCCTCCGAGGTCACTTCTTCTTCCTTCTTTTCCAGGGTCTCGCGTGAAGATGAACAGGAAGAGAGACTCAGATTCAGCTCTCAGAACGGATAACTGAGGCACACACAGGCCAAGGGAGAGGGACTGGGTGAGGGTCCCAGGAGATCTCTTGGTGCACTTCCGCCTCACCTCTAGTTTCTGTATTGTTTCCTCCTTATCTTCTGCGGTCTTAGGCGGCCTCTTAGGGAGTAGAATGGGGGCCCCTGGTGGAGGGATCAAAAAGTGAACCATCAGACAGCAATTTTCCTGGCCGGCTGCCTAACCTACCCTCCTGCAGGGAACATGGCACTCTGCTGCCCTCAAGTGGCTACCATGGCACCTGCCAACAGCGCTTGATCGGGTGGGAATCGGGGAGGCAGGGGAAAGGCCTCCTTGGGCTGGCGGAGGAAACTTCTCCCCGCTCTGTCCGGATACACTCACGCTCTTTCTGTAGCTTCCGCACTCGTATCTTCAGCTCCCGGGGTAGACGTCGCCAGTCTGGGAACAGCAGGCATGCACACGTTAACGGGTCCCTGCCTAGGGTCGCTGGTGAACGGTGACTGACTTTAAAGGACAGGATGGAAAGGGTTGGGTCCAAGTTGTTCAGAACAGAACTGGTTGGGACGCCTCCCCGAGGAGTGGGCGTTATTAATGGGTTTCCCGGGTAGACCCTGAGGGTGTTTTGCAGCACAGCCAAGGCTCTGGTTTACAATTCTGGATGGCTAGAGGGAGGAGGGTGGCTTGAGATATTACAAGTGTTTGAAAGAAGGGCAGTGGATGAAAGGCCCAGCACCTACCGGGGTTCCAATCAATGGCATTGTCAATCGGCCCCGACATCTGATATTTGTCCGAGTAACGTTCCACATCTGAGGGGTCAAGGGTCAAAGTTGTATTCCTTCAGAGCCCCTAGAACGGGGCTGTTCCTGAGGGCCCAGCCCTCTCAATACTCAGGAATCAGCAGTCCCCTCAGCCCAAACCCAGAGCTCAGGGTGTCAGCCCAAGTGAGGACCGCATCACTCTTCCAATCTGCAACTTCACCACCCCAGATGATGACTATGTGTTTTCTCCCTTAGCTCAATGCCATGGTTATATTGAGAAGTGTGCTGCAGTGGAGCGGACACTAGGGGACAAGAACCAGCGTTGTTGTCTGTTCTTTACCCTTTAATAATAGGGTTAACTTAAGGCCTTTCATCCAGGAAAGCACCAGTTGTCAATACACTGAAGTACTCTATGTCCACCCCAGCTGATAAATATCCACCGTCCCAGGTCTCACAATGGCACTCACTGGGCTCCCTGGCCTCACTTTAACCCACTAGGCAAGGGTGAGTGCTTCACTCCGAGACCCAGCACCAGCCTCCTTCTGACTGATCGGTGTCTCTAATAACCTGATTGTTAAATTTCTTAATGCGTCTCTCCTTTGTATGTGTGAAATGGGATCTTAATACTTAATTTCCCCCTGTCCCAAGGCTTTTGTGAGACCCCAAAACAAACCACAAATACTGTAAAGATGCAGAAGGAATTATAGTCTCCTTGGTTAGTGTATTTCTTGTGCGTCTCCAGCCCCCATGGAGCTGAGCAGGGGACACCACTGCTCGGTAGGCACCCCAAACGTGATGCTGGCATTGCAACTGACCTCTCTTGGGGACAGCTGGCCGGATGAAGTAGGGGAGCTGCCTCATGGCCCCTCGTAGCTCCTGTTTCAGTGCCAGGACATATTCCCCTTCCTCTCCTGAGGGCAGAGGCACTGGACGGAACTCCAAGGGCTAAGGAGGCAGGGGCAGCGGTCAGCTGAGGGAGAAAGCGGTGCAGTACAAACCTAGGAAGGCCTCTGCCCCTGTTTTAATCCAAAGCCCCTGCTACACAGAGGGCCAGAAGAGGATGGGGGAGTGACACAGCACTGTGAAATCTGGTGATCTAGGGGTGTGAGAAGTAAGGGTAGATACCTCTTTGTCTGGAAAACATCACTGGGGGACTGACAGTATAGGGTAAGGGAGGGGCAAGAGGAGGATGGTGTTTTGAAAGGCAGGGATCCAGGAATCCAGGGTCATATAGGGTCAGCCTGGGGCATGTGGAAATCTTTGGGAGGGAGGGGAGACACTCACCGGGAAGAGCGGAGAAGGCTGCAAGGTAGGTGGGGGCAAAGCATCCCCCTTCCCAATGCCCACGGCCTCCATGTTGAAGGTCAACTGACCCCGGCCACGACCCCGGCCCCCACCCCGGCTGGCCATGGCAGAGGGGGCCTGGATATTCCGAGATCTCGTGAGAAAAACCTGTTAAAGACAAAAACAAAGAGAAAAAAAAAAAGTACAGGAGAATGGACAGAGGGCCAAGGAGGTAGAAGACACTCAAACTTTTCTCCCTTGGACTTGAAAATCAACATCATTCAACACATTATGAGGGAGAAGACATTGTGCCAGGCCAGGTATTTATGAAAACATCAACATGGATAAGACACGGTCCCAACTGGCCAGATAATTACAATGTGGTGTCATTATAGTAATAGTGAAGTGGGCGATTAGACCCTTGGACAAAATTTTTCGACATTACTAAGAAAATTTGAGGTTTATTATTATCTGCATTTTTACATATAAGCTTTGAATTCTTCTTCTCCCTGCCTTTCCAACCCAACCAAAGTCCCAACTCAATCCAATGTAATGAACTTCAGCAAAACATTTACAAAACAAGACAGCATGCAAGCACTGGGTGGAGGCACAGGGAGGGGTCACCAACCTCACTGTCAACCAGGAGAAAAGAAACACTACTCCTTTTGAGCACCACTTAGAAGCATAAACTCTTAAAACTGGAAGCATCCTTGGAGGTCTGCTTGTCCGAACCCTTCGCAGGGTAAGACTACTCTAATTGTTCGTTATGCCACTTCTGGGGGCATTTTCCCATGGTCAAGGTGTCCATTCTCTCCCAAGGCACTCCACTCTACTGTGGTCAACTCTGATGAACCCTAAGTTCCTTCTTCTGCTGAACTGAACTCTGTCTCTCGTTGTCGGTGCTGAGGAGCCAGGCAGAGACAGCTAGGATGGGTGATAAAATCCCCAAATGAAAATGAAACCTGAAAGAAGCGACATCCCAGCAGCAAACAGTACCCAGGACTTTGTTTCTAATACCATTTTTCCTAGGAAAAGAACCAGGGCTCTTTGGAAAAGAGCTGATTCCAGGACTGGGCAGAAAATACACAAGAAGAGTCTGGAGCATTTTAAGGTGCCAAAATTAAGGATTCACTCAAGACCACAACAGGGGGCCAGCGCCGTGGTGCAGTGGGTAAAACCTAAATGAACGTTGGTTCAAGTCCCAGCTGCTCCACTACTTATCTAGCTCCTGCTGTGGCCTGGGAAAGCAGTAGAAGATGGCTCAAGTCCTGTGGTAAGACCCAGAGGAAGCTCCTGGTGCCTGGCTTCAGATCGGTGCAGCTTTGGCCATTGTGGCCAAATGGGGAGTGAACTAGCCGATGGAAGACCTCTCTCTCTCTGCCTCTCCTTCTCTCTCTGTGTAACTCTGACTTGCAAATAAATAAATCTTACACACACACACACACAGCAGCCATATGGGGCTATGTCAAAAGGCCTCAAGGGCCAGAACTGAAACAGTTCCTAATGGCCAAATAATGATGTAGATACTCCACCCTAAAACAGCGAGAGCATAACCTTCTACTCCTTACATATGGACTGTGTATGAGAAATTTCATCTGACACAGTTTTGGAAAGCTGGGGGGCAGGCTGCAGAACGGCTTTGTAGTAGAAAGACCAGACAAACAGTACTTCAGCCAGGTGACCAAGATCAACATCAATAGCCATGAGCTATATTGATAGTGTATGCCCTTAATATGATATGTGGCTCAGCACGTGGCCTCGCTCATCATCCTCCCCCAGACCCAG